>NW_028074352.1:3966221-4086240 GCF_014824575.4 Sturnira hondurensis | reverse complement strand
GGCAACTAAGTCGCTGGGGTGTGACGCTGCATGTGGGGGCGGGGTCAAAGAGGGACTATGGCGTCCTGTCCGCCGCCTGCCACCACAGCCCTCACCGGTGCCGCAGTTGCTGCTGTCACCGGGCCCATGCGTTTCTTCCCACTGCACACGAGTGTGCCACTGCCGTCAGCCCTCGCCCCCTCGGGTCTGCGTGGTCTGTCTCACTGTGCGTGAATGTGTGCCCTCAGTCTGCCCCGCACCCCAACTGGTTCCCGTCTGCCTTCGCGCCTGGTTCGGGGGCCCTGTCCTGCCCGACCCTGTTTGCTGCTGGCTCCTCCCCTCTTACCGTCCTATTGAACGGTTCATTGTTTTTGGACTTCCGTATAATTCAATTTTCTGTCCTTTGGTTGTGTCTTTGTTTCTCCAAACCTTTGTTGTATTCAAACTTGGTTGTGGGAGAAGGCACAGTGTTTCCACCTATGCCTCCATCTTGGCGGAAGTGTCTGTTTGTGTCTTCCTTGATTTCTTTCTTCAGTATTGTGTAGTTTTCTGCATACTAATCCTTAACCTCCTTGGTTAGGTTTTTTCCCAGATATTTTATTTTTCTTTTTGCTATATCGAATGGGTTTTTTTTCTTGATTTCTGCTTCTGCTGATTCATTGTTAGTATACAGAAATGCCTTTGTTTTTTTGGATATTGACTTTGTAACCCGCTGTTTTGCCAAATTCATTTATTAGTTCCAGCAGTTTTTTTGGTAGAGTCTGTAGGATTTTCCATGTACACTATCATGTCATCTGCAAACAATGACAGTTTTGTTTCCTCCTTTCCAATTTGGATGCCTTTTATTTCCTTTTCTTGTCTGATTGCTGTGGCTAGAACTTCCAATACTATATTAAATAGAAGTGGTGAAAGTGGACAACCTTGTCTTGTTCCCGATCTTAGTGGAAAAGCTTTTAGTTTTTGTCCATTGAGTATGATGTTGGCTGTAGGTCTTTCATATATGGCCTTTATTATATTGAGGAATGCTCCCTTTAGTCCCACTTTGCTGAGTACCTTTATCATAAATGGGTGTTGTACCTTATCAAAAGCTTTTTCTGCATCTATTGATATGATCGTGTGGTCTTTGTCTTTGCTTTTGTTTATGTGGTGTATTACATTTATTGATTTACGAATATTGAACCATCCTTCCATCCCTGGAATGAATTCCGCTTGGTCATGGTGTATGATCTTTTTGATGTATTGTTGGATGCAATTTGCCAATATTTTATTGAGGATTTTAGCGTCTATGTTCATCAGCGACATTGGCCTGAAATTTTCTTTCCTTGTTGTGTCTCTATCTGGGTTTGGAATTAGGATGATGCTCGCTTCATTGAAAGAGTTGGGGAGTTTTCCTTCCTTTTGGATTTTTGGGGATAGCCTGTGAAGAATTGGAGTTATTTCTTCCTTAAATGCTTTGTAGAATTCTCCTGTGAAACCTTTTGGTCTAGGGCTTTTGAGTAATGGTAGTTTTTTGATTACTGCTTCAATTTCATCTGCTCTTATTGGTCTGTTCAGTCTTTCTACTTCTTTTTCATTGAGTTTTGGAAGATTATATTTTTCTAGAAACTTGTCCATTTCACCTAGGTTTTCAAATTTCTTGGCACACAGTTATGCATAGTAATGCCTTAGAATCCCTTCTATTTCTGTGGTATCAGTTGTAATCTCTCCTCTTTCATTTCTGATTGTGTTTATTTGGGTCCTCTCTCTTCTTTTCTTAATGAACCTACTTAAAGGCTCGTCTATTTTGTTTATCTTTTAAAAAAACCAACCCCTGGATTCATTCGTCATTAGAATTGTGCTTTTAGTCTCTATGTCATTTAATTCTGCTCCGATCTTGGTTATTTCCTTCCTTCTACTTGTTCTGGGCTGTCTCTGTTGTTGTTCCTCAAGTTCTTGGAGGCGTTGAGTTAGGTTGTTTGTTTGAAATGTTTCTATTTTCTTTATGTAAGCCTGTATCGCTATGAACTTCCCTTTCATGACTGCCTTCACTGTGTCCCATAAGTTTTGGGTTGTTGTGAGTTCATTTTCATTTTTTTCCAGCAACTTTTTTATTTCTTCCCTGATTTCTATCTTGACCCATTCGTTGTTTAATAGCATACCATTCAGTCTCCATGATTTTGGGTGTTTTTGGTTTTTTCCTTTGGGGTTGGTTTCTAATTTCAGTCCCTTGTGATCAGAGAAAACGCTTGGTATGATTTCTATTTTCCTAAATTTGTTGAGTCTCGGTTTGTGTCCTATCATGTGATCTATCTTGGAAAATGTTCCATGTGCATTTGAAAAGAATGTGTATTTAGCTTCTTTAGGGTGAAGGGCTCTATATATATCAATTAAGTCCATTTCATCTATAGTGTCATTTAATGCTGCAATATCTTTGTTGATATTTTGTTTGGAAGATCTGTCCATTTTAGACAGTGGGGTGTTAAAATCCCCTACTATAATTGTGTTGCTGTCAATATCATTTTCAAGGTCCTCTAGGATTTTCTTTATATATATGGGTGCTCCTATGTAGGGTGCATATATATTTACGATGTTAATGTCTTCTTGGTGGATTCTTCCCTTGAGCAATATGAAGTGACCTTCTGGGTCTCTCTTTATGGCCCTGTTTTTGAAGTCTATTTTGTCTGATTTGAGAATTGCTACCCTAGCTTTTTTTTCTTGTGCATTTGCTTGGAAAATTTTTTTCCATCCTTTCACTTTTAATCTGTGTATGTCTTTTTCCCTGAGGTGGGTCTCTTGTAGGCAGCATATGTGTGTGTTATGCTTTCTTATCCATTCAGCTATTCTGTGTCTTTTAATTGGTGCATTTAATCCATTTACATTTAAGGTTATTAGTGAAAGGTACTTATTCATTGCCATTTATGTACCTGTGTTCCTCTCTGTCTCTCTCTTTTCCTTTCTTTCCTTAAAGCAGCCCTTTTAGCAATTCTTGTAGAGCTGGTTTTCTGGAGGCCTATTCTTTTAAACTTCTTTTGTCTTGGAATCTCTTTATTTGGCCTTCTATCTTGATTGAGAGCCTTGCTGGGTTGGTTGTAGGCCTCTGTTTCTCATTACTTGGAATATTTCTTGCCATTCTCTTCTTGGTTGGAATGTTTCCATTGAGTAGTCTGTAGCCAGCCTTATTGGGACCCCCTTGTTTGTCACTTCTTTTTTCTCCCTTGCTGCGTTTAGGATTTTCTCTTCGTCTTGGAAGTTTGCCATTTTATGATGATGTGTCTTGCAGTAGGCCTCTTTGGGTTCCTCCTTCTGGGGACTCTCTCGGAATCCTGGATCCGTGCGACTTTATCTCTCCTCAACTTAGGAAAATTTTCCATTATTACTCTTTCTAGTAGGTTTTCTATCCCTTGTTCTTCTTCCTCTCCTCTGGTATTCCTATTATTCGGATATTATTACGTTTCATGTTGTCTTTCATTTCTCTTAAATTTTCTGATTCTCTTTTCCCTTACTTGGTCCGTCTGGGAGATTTTTTCTAACCTGTCTTCAATCTCACTTATGCGACCTTCCCCCTCATCGATCCTATCCTTCATACCTTCTACTGTGTTCTTCAGTTCAGAAATTGTATTCTTCATTTCCTCTTGGGTTTTACTGATGGTTTCTATTTCCTTTTTCATGTTGGTATAGTTTGCAGAGAGTTCATTGTAGGTCCCCTGTAGTTTCTGGTAGCCCGTTGTAAGCTCTTTGAATTTCCTGATAACCAGTGCTTTGAATTCCACATCTGATAGTTGACTTGCCTCTATTTCATCTAATATTTTTTCTGAGGCTTCCTCCTTTTCTTTCATTTGGGGATTGTTTCTTTGTCTTCCCATTGTTTGTGATTCTCTTCTTGTTGTCCTCCGCTTCTTAAATTGATCTGTTCTGGTTCGCTGGGTTTATGGTGTGAACTTCTGTGGTAGGATACCTGTGAAAGTCACCGGTGCAGTCTTTTGCAGGTATCTTGGTGTTCTCCGGTTCCACCTACTCCTTTCTTTATTGTGCGTGCGTGATCAGTTGTTGGGGAGGCAAAATGGTTTATGATAGCAGAAGGTTATTTTATGTTATTTACAGACACAGTGGGCAGAGAAGAAATAGACAATCTCTAGGCTATGTATAGAGTTAACTGTGCTCTTCGACCCAACTTACCACTTTTAGGAAAGGGCGGGCATAAGTTAAGTGTCTTGTTAGGAAAGGGTGCGGGGGGGCTAGCCCTGGCTTTTGTAGCTCAGTGGATTGAGCGCGGACCTGCGAACTAGACGATCGCGGTTCGATTCCCAGTTAGGGTACATGCCTGGGTTGCAGGCCAGTTCCCTGCAGGCCAACTCCCAGCAGGGGACGCACGAAAGGCAACCATACATTGATGTTTCTCTCCCTCTCTCCTTCTCTTCCCCTCGAAAGATAATAAATAAAATATAAAAAAAAAGAAAGGGGGGGGCTTGTGAGTTGTATCTAGAAAGCAGTGTGGTTGCGGGTGGTCACATTTTAGGTAAGGTGACAGTGCAGGTTAGTAACTGGGTGTAGCGCATCAGTAAATAGAGTAGTAGATTTCAGGCACCTGTAAGGTGGTCTAAGCTCTGAGAGATGTGTTATGAAGTATTAGTGTTGTACAGAACAGCTCTTATTTACACTAATATTAAAGCACCACTCACGTGATAGATTCTATGTGATCTGTCTAAATGGGGGTTATAGAGCTTGGGTAGTATAGCGAAGGAAAGCACGTGAAGTATAGAAAATCAGCAAAAACACTGTGGAGGAAATAGCAGTGGGAACCTGTCAGGTAGTACAGTATACCCAGTCAGGACTAAAAAACCTGTACAGAAAGAGGTGGGATACAAAGATATTCTTGAAATGAAAAAAGGAGTAAGAATAATGCAAAAAAAAAATAATAGTACACCTCAAAAGAAAACTAAGCAACGCACAAACAAACAATCCAACACACAGACACACACACACACACGCAAAAGTCAGGAGAAAAGGGGAATAAGCAGAAAATTTGGGAAGAACAGAAGGACTAAAACTGGACAAAAAGGAAAAGAAATGAAGGACAGAGTATTGAAAGATAGAGCAACTATACAGTTTAGAAGATATAAGATTAATTACAAAAGAGGTTGAGAGAGAAAAAGAAAAAAAAGAGAAAAAAAGGTGGGTGGGAAAACACACACACACACACACACACACACACACACTAGAGAAGGAGGAAAAAAAAAAGGAAGCACCCTTCATTTGTTGGTTTCAAACTGTCCAAACTGGTTTTTCTGGTTGCCCCATCTCTGAGGGCAGGGTTGCAGTCTCACGCTAGCAGGCTGCCGATTGGTCCGTGGTCACGCACAGCCCCGTGAGGCTGCCTGTGACCCCCGGTATCCTGCACCGTCCTTCTCCGTCCTGTGCAGGACCCAGGCGGTCTCAATAGAGACTTCTCCACAAAGCCTGTCTCTCATCCCAGCCCAATCCCAAAAGACCAGCAATGCCAGTGTCCTTCTTAAATCCCTCGGGATGGTGGGCTGGCAGGCTGGCAGGCTGGCTACCTCAGCGTTTGCAGTTGCCACCCTTTACCTTAACTTAAGCCCACAGGTCTCTGCCCGGTATTAACCTGCCTGCCTAGACGGGGAGGGGGGAGTCAGTTCTCTCCCACGGAGTCTGTTGCCGGCCCACCGGATGCCGGTTCTCCAGCGTTCACTCTGTCACCGGCGCCCCTGCCCTGGATTCAGACAGGGCTCCTGTTTCCCCCTGATGGTGCCAGCCCCCCTGCGCGCCAATTCTCATCGGTACTCACGCTGCGCTATAGTTCGCCTGCCCTGGATGCGCCAGGGCGCAGCCCATAGCCTGAGAGGCCACGGGCGCCCAGCCGCTTTTGTCCTCACTCGCCTTCTGGAGTCCTTGCCCACCTGCTGCTCTTTGGTTCCTCCGTCACACTCTCTGGTCGCCTATTTTCATAAATGTTGGGCAACTGTTGGTTGATTATGCTGTTCTTCGGTAGATCCGTCCGGATTTTCCACCAGATGCAGGAGAGCTGGGTTCCCTCGGTGCTACTCTGTCACCATCTTAACCCAGATTTTCGCAATATTTTTTTCTATCTTGCCCTCCAGGTTGCTGGTTCAATCCTCTGCATTATTTATCTAGCTCATTTTAATTTCTTCTACTGTGTTCTTTATTCAGACATTGTATTCTTTATTTCTTCCTGGCTTGTATTGATAGTTCCTATTCCCTTTTTTATGCTGCTGTAGTTTGCAATTCCCTCTAGTTTTTGGTCATTTTTAGTGAGCTCCCCTCTAGCTTTTGGTAATTTTTAGTGAGCTGAGTGAGCTTCCTTATAACCATTGTTTTGTACTCAATATCTGATAGTTTACTTGCCTCTATTTCATTTAGGACTCTTTCTGGGTTTTCCTCTTGTCCTTTTGATTGTGGTGGTTTCTTTGTCTGTCTATTTAGGGGAGACTCTTCCAGTTTGCTTCTGCTTCTTCAATTAATCTGTTTTAACTCCCTGCCTTTGTGTTGTGAATTTCTATGGTAGGAGAACTGTGGGATTCAGTGGTGCAGTTTTCTGGATCTCCTGAACTTTATGTTTTTGAGGTGCCCTTTGTGCCATTTATATTGGCTCTCTGGATGTAATAGGATGTTAAATGTGTTGGGTTGTTCTTTGGTGAGTCCTTTCCTCTAGCTGGCTGACTGAGAGTCACTCTACCCACCACATTTTGTATGCTGTTGTGAAGCTGCTGCCAGAATAAAACCATACAGCCCAGGAAACAAACCCATACCTGCAAAAATAAATTCCACCTACAACCCCACTATCAACAGCGAATGAACCAGTATTAATAAAGGTATAAAGAGATTAAGACTCTTATAAGAAAATAAGAGAAAATATCAGATGACCTACTGAAAGAAAAATGATTTTGAGAAGGTAGAGAGAGGAGCACCAAAAAGAGTAAGGAATCAGAGCAATGCAAAAAGAAAGTAAAATATACATAATAAATAAAAAAGTTAATGAAGAAGGTGGAATAAAGTAAGAGAAGGGAAGTGTTTAGTACTTGGTTTAAATGTAAACATTAGGTTTATAGCATAGTACAGTACAAGGTTTAAACCTAGTGTTTAGGTTTAAACATTAAATACGGTAAAATAGTTGAAACATGAAAGAAAAATAAAAAAGTAAATACACAATAAAAATATAGTAACCAAATTGGAGAAAAAGATCCACCACAGCACTGTCTATTATAAATAAGCTAAAATTAATATAGGTGGGGTGGGAATAAGAGGGAAAAAAGAAAGAAAGAGTGCTTAAGAGATGTCTAGAGGAAAGGGAAGTGATTTTGAGATGATGGAGGGAGAGGGAGTACTAAGAGTGAGGAGTGAAAACCAGGTTAAGACTGGGACAAATTATAATTTGATATAAAAAAAAAGAAAAAAGAAAAAAGGCAAGTTAAAAGAGAGAAAAAGAAAAAATTGGCTAAGACATGGAAAAATTAAAATTTGAGATGTAAAAAAGAGTTGGAGAGAGGAATGGTAAAATTTGAGATTTGAAATACAAAGTTAGTGAAGATCTAGGACTTCCGCCAAGATGGAGGCATAGGTGGAAACACTGTGCCTTCTCCCACAACCAAGTTTGAATACAACAAAGGTTTGGAGAAACAAAGACACAACCAAAAGACAGAAAATTGAATTATACGGAAGTCCGACTACATCTAACCGTTCAACAGGACGGTAAGAGGGGCGGAGCCAGCAGCAAGCAGGGTCGGGCAGGACACGGCCCCCGACCCAGGCGCGAAGGCAGATGGGAACCAGTTGGGGTGTGGGGCAGACCGCGGGCACATATTCGCGCACAGTGAGACAAACCACGCAGGCCCCAGGGGGCGAGGGCTGACGGCGGTGGCACACTCGTGTGCAGTGGGACGAAACGCGTGGGCCCGGTGACGGCAGCAACTGCGGCACCGGTGAGGGCTGTGGTGGCAGGCGGCGGATAGGACGCCATAGTCCCTCTTTGACCCCGCCCCCACATACAGCGTCACAACTCAGCGACTTAGTTGCCCTTCGGCACCGGTGAGGGCCAGGGAGGCAGGCGGCAGGCAGCAGATGGGACGCCAGAGTCCCTCTTTGACCCCGCACCCACATACAGCATCATAACCCAGCGACTTAGTTGCCCTGCAAGACCAGTGAGAGCTATTGTCCCTCTTTGACCCCGCCCCCACCTACAGCGTCACAACCCAGCGAATGAGTTGCCCTGTTCTAGTGAACACTTCAGGGCTCTGATCCTGCTATGGAACAGGCACAAACAACCTGAAAGATGGCACAAGAAGAACTCAAAGTCCCAGAGCCAATAACTCTAAGCAACCAAGAAATTGCCAGCCTCTCAGAAGCACAATTCAGGACACTATTTATCAGGATGCTCACAGAACTGGTTGATTATAGTCACAAATTAGAGGAACAAAGTTACAAATTAGAGGAACGTGTGAGGGCTGGACTGATTGAAATGAAGGGAGATGCACAGGAAACCAATAGTGATGGAAAGGAAACGGGGACACAAATCAATGGAATGGACCAGAAGGAAGAACAAAACATCCCACCAGAAAGGAATGAAGAAATGAGAATTCAAAAAAATGAGGAGAGGCTTAGGAACCTCCAGGACATCTTTAAACGTTCCAACATCCGAATTATAGGGGTACCAGAAGGGGGAAAGAAACAGCCACGAGTGGAAAACGTATTTGAACAAATAATAAAGGAGAACTTCCCCAGTCTGGCAAAGGAAATAGACTTCCAGGAAATCCAGGAAGCTCAGAGAGTCCCAAAGAAGTTGGACCCAAGAAGGAACACACCAAGGCACATCATAATTACATTAGCCAAGACTAAAATGAAGGAGAGAATCCTAGAAGCAGCAAGGGATAAGGGGACAGTCACCTACAAAGGAGTACCCATCAGACTGTCAGCGGATTTCTCAAAAGAGACCTTACAGGCAAGAAGGGGCTGGAAAGAAGTATTCCAAGTCATGAAATCCAAAGACCTACAGCCAAGATTGCTTTATCCAGCAAAACTTTCATTTAGAATGGAAGGACAGATAAAGTGCTTCTCAGATAAGGTCAAGTTCAAGGAGTTCATCATCACCAAGCCCTTATTATATGAAATGCTAAAGGGACTTATATAAGAAAAAGAAGATGAAAAATATTAACAGTGAAAGGACAGCAAACACACAGTTATTAACAACCACACCTAAAACAAAAGCAAACCAAGAAGACAGCTAGATCAGGAGTGGAAGTATAGAAATGAAGAACACATGGAGGGTTAGAAACAGGGGAGTGGGGGGGGAGAAGAGGGGAGAAGGCACAGAAAATAGCATAGATGGTAGGCAGAAAATAGATAGGGGGGAGGGCGAGAATAGTGGGAGAAATATAGAATCCAAAGAACTTGAGACACGTGGTTATAAACTAAGGGGGGAGAATGGTGGGGGAGGGATGGTGTGGGTGGAGGGGATTGAAGGGAGGGAATAGAACAACTGTAATGGTATAATCAATAAAATATATTTAAAAAAAGAAAAAAAAAACAAAGTTAGTGAAGATCTAGAGATAAAAATTGAAAAAATTCAACAACTACTCTATCCACAACCAATGAGCAAATATTGCTAAGGGTGGAAAGAGAACTCCAGTATTTAAAGAGCAGGAAAAGAATGTGAGCTGACCATTGACAAGATAATTGGTTTTGAGTGGCTGGACAGGGGAGAAATAGTAAGAGTGCAGAATGGAAACAAGTTATAGTGAGAGAAAAAGCAAAATTTTAAACCAAAAATATTAAGAGGAAATGAAAAGGTAGTATGGGGTAAGAGAAGGGAGGAGCAAAATATATGAATTGAAATAAACTATAATATAAAATCTAGCAACTTGATATGCACAAACTTGATGGACAAGAAATGAATGTTAAAAAGCTACACAGGAAAGAAAAGACCACAAATCATGAAGAAGATCGTGGTGCATTTCGTTTTGGTAGCATCTAGTATTTACCAATGTTTTTTCTTTATGGATCCTTCTCTGTTGACATCAGATGGTAATCCTGTCTGGCTTTAGGCAGCCTCTTCAAGCCTACCAGGGATCTACTATCTGTGGCTGACTCCTTCAGTTGTTAATCTAGTCACTTTGCACTCAGCAGTCAGGCTTAAGCACTACAGGGTGGGGCAGAATCCCTCCTGAGGTGGGAGCTATTGCTTCTCAGGCTGCTGTCACTCATAGGGGAATAGTCTACTGGAGCCTGATGGCTGCTGCAGCATGGGGGAGGACTCAGCACTGGAGACCCTGCAGCTACTCTCTCAGTTCTCTCCCCAAATCCTCTGTCCCCAGTCTATCCTCAAGCATCTCTAATCCACTCTGACTTCCCTTTGCCTGATCCCAGGGTAAGTGGCTGCAAATGAAAATTTATGTGGTGGCCTTTAAAATGGCTCTTTGGTTTTCCAGCCACCATTCCTGGCAGAGAGCAACCCTACTGCTTTTCACAGCTGGATGTTATGTGTACTTTTCAGGCTCTGGTGCTTTAGGCTGGGAACCTCACATTAGGGTTTAGACCCCACACTTCTCAAGAGGATCCAACTGGCTTCTTAAATATCCCTTCAGCACTTCAACTGCAGCCTGTGGGTGTCCTGCCAGCCCTCTGGAGTCTCCACCATATTCATTACCAGCCATGTTGTGCTCAAGATGCTTCTTCTGTCTGTGGTTACAAGGCTTCTCTCTCACTATTGTTCAGTTGTTTGTCCTGGATAATTTCTACACAATTTAGTTGTAGTTCCAGATTGATCCTGGGAAGTTAGTGTAACTTCCATTCACTCCTCTGCCATCTTCGCTCTCCCCTGGCATTTTTTTCATTTAAAAAGAAATTAACCTTGTTAGCCTGTTTTTTGTTTGTGAGTGTATGATAATTTCTTGTGCAGTAATCACTAATGAGATCACCTTCAAAGGAGATAATGAATGAAATTTGTAATCAGTGTTAGGGCAGAGAAGCACTTTGCCAAGGTGGTTGTCAGGACTACTAGATGGTTTCAACCCTTAAACCATAAAATGAGGGAATGACTAGAGGCCTTATTCTTTATATTAGTGTTAATTGATTCTTCAGTTTGGCCATTGTCTCACTGCCCTCTGGAGTGAGAAAAACCCTGGGCTAGAATGTAACACAAGGAGAGAGCTAAAGCTAATGGGGCCATGTCACTAACAAGATTGCATAGGAAAAGCAGACCAAGTACCCAGGAAAAGGAATGTGAAGAGCAGGTAGTAGGTCAAGAAAGCTTTTCCTCAGCAGGAAATCAAGACACTGTAGTTAGAGATAACACTCCCACCTGAAACAAGGTGACTCATCTTTTGCAAGAGGACAATGAGAGATGCAATGGAAGGGTTTTATTCCCTCTGATGGCATCATCAGTGTGACCCTTGGCTTATTAAGTGCCATGATATTGCTACTTTGTATTAATATTATGGTCTAGTCTCTAAAGAGCTTCTATTTTTCTTCTTAAAATGTGACCATTTTTTTAATACAAAAGAGAAAACAACTGGCATTAAGTAGGGAAGAGGCCTGTGGATTTCCTTGATGTAGAGGGGAATGCAAGATCAGCTGGGAATGGGTGCTGGATGCCAGTCCATGGCATTGTGTTGCAGTCTTAATTCCATTGCCACCTCCGACCCTGGGCAAGTCCCTTAACCTGTTATGGCTTCAGTTGCCACATTTTTAAAACAAGGGGTTTGGACAAAATGGTTTTATTGCTTCTGTGCTTTAAGTGTTCTGTGGCAGTTTGCCTCATAAACCTAAGCTTGTGCAGATTCAAGTTGGCAGCTCATCTTATTCCCCTATCTCAAATATGAAGAAAAATACAAGATTACAACAGTTTTTAGACTAATATCTCTCCTATGAGATTCTCTTTGGAGTTATATTAGAAAGAGATGATTCTGGGATAATTTATTATCCACAAATGATAATTTATTCTTTCTATTTCTGTCCTGGTCTTTGTAGTTATCATCAAGGTCTGACTTTATATTCATAATAATAATGGAGGAGGAATCCTTTTTATTCCTCATTACTTTTTTCTTTACTCTGCAATTAATTTACTTAACTTCCTATCTCATCTCATATAACAATGAACACTTTCCAATTTACTGAAACAGTTGTTCCATAGAAAGCCAACATGCTCCAATGATTCTAAGTACTGTTACATCTTCATCAACCTTAGAAAGAAGAGTTTGCTTGTATGTGAGTGCTGTGTGTGAGTGTTCATGCATCCACATGGAGTTGAGAAACATGAGTTAGGCCAAGAAATGATTAGGTGGCTGGCTTCAAAGAGAACATTTTTAGATTCTATCTGGAACACATTTTATTAAAATTGCAACAAACTTTATAAAATCAGATGTATGGTTCATTAAGGGAACATTACCTTACAATTATGATTAATTAGATTAAACTTATGAAAGTGTGTTATTTATTCAAATCAGAAGGGTGGGGGAAGATGATGGATGATGAAAGAGTGTGATAAATGAAGAAAGCAGCTGAACTAAATTGAATGTGTATTCATCCGTTTTCACTTCATAACTAATGATAAATTGAGCATGTCACATTTAACAATACATGTTTGGGCTTAAGCACACAGTTTCAGCTCCTGTTTGCTAATGCCTTGTGATAGGTAGTTGAGACCAAAAACTGAAATTTTAGCTCCTGGACTTTTGTCTGCTTACATCTTTTCTTGGAAAGCACAATGGATACTTAGCTAAAATAATTTATAGACCTTATTTTTTCATGTAATAAAAACTGTACTTCCTCAGTTCATATAGTTAGGTTATTTAAAATCAGGAGACCTACCTTATTTTCCCCCAAATGGATGTTTCCCTCCATTTGTGGGCCCAATCAAGTGGCAGAGGTAGAGAGCATCCAGTTATAGAAATATCTGTCTCCTCTTTCCTTCCCTCCAAATGCAGCCATATTTACCTAGGCAATCGATTGGAAGAAACACCCTGAAAAGCTCATTAGACAGTCTGGAAGATTCGAAAGTGAGGGGCAAATATTAAACAGGTCACATCCATTTCCTGAAATCTCAAATTTTCTAATATTTTAAATCACATTGTAGTTTCTTAAGTACTATCTGAGATTATGAAGCTGGTGTTGGGGTCAGGGAGAAAGTATGTGGAAAATATTTTCAATCAGAATGAAATTAGACAATTTTGCCACACAGAATCAAGAGTGGTTTATAAAAATAATTCATTTTTGCTAGCTAGAAATGTTCAGAAGGGTTATGATATAGGATCTGACACACAAGTGGTATTTCCATGCTCTTTAATTCTCACTGAAATTGGATTAAGACAATTTGAAGAGAGTGATTGTTTCTGAAAAAGTTATACAACTTGTTTTTTGTTTTCTAAAATTATTTTGGTAAGGTTTCTAGTCAGTTTTGATTTTCTATACCTCATCTCTAAGCCTTACCTCAAAATCTATTTAAGCATTTCTAGCTAAATGTTTTCAGAAACAATGAGGCTTTTAAGGGATGAATCTTTTTTAGATACTGTTCAGAATATCAGTTGCTTAGGCTGTACACATAGATGTGACTTTGGGGCAAGAATTACCCTGTTCCTCAGAGCAGGGGAGGCATTCTGAAAGACAGAAGGTGAGACAAAGTGGGGCCATTAAGGCGTTATGAAGGGAATGAATGGTGGTGTTGTCAGAAGTAGTTATTCAGTGTTATATGGCCGTGGTTCTCAATGGGCTGTGGGTGAGCAGTGGGAGGTTGTGTCAGGGTGGTGTTGGAAATTTTGCCCCACAAGGGATATTTGGAGACATTTTGTCTGGAGACATTTTGGTTGTCACAACCTTTGGGAAGGGGTGTTACTAGCATCTAGTGGGTATAGACCAGGGGGTGCTGCTAAACATCCTACTATACACGGAACAGCTCCTCTCAACAAAGAAATACAGTACTCCAATTACCTGTTGGGAGATAAGGCTGAACAACTCTGGCCTAGGGTGAGGCATGAATTTAAAGGACAGCAAATGAGTAAGTGAAGATGAGATTTTTAGTGAATTACAAGGGAGACAAATATAAGTCTATATATATTCTTCAAGTGAAACAACTTGAAGTCAATACTATGTGACATAAACCCTAAATTCAATAACTTGACTTTAACACAACTTTAAGTAGAATATAGAATAAATTAAGTTAGATTTGGATCCCAACCAAAGTGATTTAATTCCTGAAGTACCAAAATAATTTTGCTCTAAATCTTTTTCATAGCATATTCCCTTGGGAGTTCATTCATTAAATTACAGTGAGGCTTTCAGGAGGTGTGATAAGCTCTCTTTTCCATGAAGATGAATTGGAGGGTAGGCTTTGGTCTTCTGGTTAAATTAAGAATTGAACAGGAACCAGAGTTCAACTTTCCTGAATGTATTGCTTGGTTCTCCAAGTTATACCACTTCTCTTTTCTAGGGCAGCACACTACTTCACTTCCTAAAGTGAGAAGATTGTCTTTATCAATGGCAATTCTTGGAATAGATACTTGTGTCTGGGTGAATTATTAGGAAATCTAAAGCACTGTTAATAAAGAGTTAAAATTTGTTTTCAATTAATAAAGCTGATTATTAAACTAAAAAAAAAAGAAAGAAGGAGTATTCAGAAGGTGAGGGAAGGTGGTAAAGGCTTAAATCATGCTAAACTATTCAAAAATGAAGTTTAGAGGAGGAAACTGTCATGTGTGTCTGAGTTCTGACGTGAAAATATATCTCAGCTCCAGGACAATTCATCTCTCAGGCTTCCCTTGGGAAGAATGTTTACTCAGCTGTGAGAAGAGAGCTTCAGTGAACATCCAAGATAATGAAAGTTTGATAATACTCAATATTCTGGAAATAACCCTGAATCAAGTAGGTTTTTAGTGTCAGAATGCAAAATGATAAACAACCTTGAGAAAACTTCGTGGGGAACAGAAAGCAACAGGATCTGTATCAGTGGAGTTTTCTGACTGGGAGGTTAAGTATCTTGTCTTTGGTAAGAAGAAGAAAAAACATGTTTAATTCTCCTTTTGGTTTCAATTTATTTTGATATTATTGTGGCAAAATATACAAAATATAGAGTTCACCCTTTTAACCATTTTAAATGTATAATTTAGTGGCATTACTGGATCAGGCTGGGTAGCTCAGTTGGTTAGAGCATCATCCCAATATGCTAAGGTTGCAGGTTTGATCCCCAGTCAGGGCACATATAAGGAGCAACCAATATTCCATAAATAAGTGGAACAACAAATAGATGTCTTTCACTCTCCCTCTTCCACCCTCTCTTCCTTTCCCTCCCCTCCTTTCTCTCTCTCTAAAATCAATAAAAATGTATGTATCCATTTCCAAAACTTTTTGTCACTGGAAACAGAAACTCTGTACCCATTAAGCAATAGCTCTTCCTCCCCCATCCTTTGGCAACCTCTAGTCTTCTTTCTCTCACTATGATTTTTGCCTATTCTAGATACTTTTATAAGTGGGATCAAGCAATGTTTGCCCTTCTGTATCTGGCTACAATTCCCTTTTGCATTCTTAGTGTCTAGTTAATGCCAGCAAGAAAGATACTTGGCAAATAGATATGGAGTAAATGGAAGTCTTAGTTAGAAGATGGGAACAGCACGCACCTTCAGGGTTTAACACATTAATTTTTTGTTTAGCAATAATAATGGCAAAGCCTTGTATTTGAATAGTGCTTAATGTTGCTGCAAAGAGCTTTGATAATTTCTTTTCATCTGATGCTTGATTATTTGTGGGAAAATGCCACTCTTAAGTTTAGATTTAAGTAAAACAGGTATCTACCATCATGTTAATTTTTGTAGCTTAATTGTACTTAGAAACATTTTAATTTGCTCCTCCTGAGAATAACCCCATGTAATAGGCTACTCTGGGGACGTGAATGAAATGTATGCTTCATAATCATTTATTGATGAGGTTGAGGCCCACCTTTCCCAAGAAGGAAATTGAAGCTCACAATATTAAGTCAGGGTCCCATGGGAAATTAACAGTAGACCCAGAATTAGAAATCACAGCCTTCAGGTCCCCAAGGCTCCACTGTGCCGAGCTGCCCACCAAATACAACCTTCCTTTTCCCATGTGTCTATTCCCAGTGACCTCTAACGCAGCCCACAAAGCATGAAGCAAAAGTAACCATTCTTCTATGAATTCTCCCATCAGCACAAACAGTGCAGATTGTTTTCTTTTGGGGTCAGAGCTTTGCCACCTGCCATTTCGGACTCTGCGGAAAGCTGAAATACATCATTTGAGGGGTTATACACTTTATCTCACCCGTTACTGACTAGTCCTGACTTCTCCCAGGGAGATCAGCTCCCTCTCCTGCCTGATATTGCCTCCAGGGTCCTTGTTCTCCTGTTCAGCACCAGGTGCCTTCAGGAGATCGGAGGGGACATTTTATTCCACTTACAGATGCAGTCAAAAGAAAAGGTTAAGCAATTAAATTAATGACCTCTTCATTGCCAACTTTATTTGTCCCTGTTTCTATGATCCCATATTTTTGTGCAGCCTGTGGTTTGACATAGCCTCATTGCACTTCCCCTCTGATATTGTCTCATAAAATTCTCTGTCAGTAATATAATTGCTTGACCATCCTTCCAGGTTATATGTCTCCCTCCCCCACCCCAAAGCATATCAGTAGAAAAAGCATTTAAGCTTGACACTGTGACTTTTCTGGGCTAAGTTCCGTCCTTTTATCACAGAAATGCTTTCAAGTACGCAGTATAGTGCACTTACTTTTTTTCTTAATATAACTTCCATCCCACTTTCCTCATCTGCTTGCCAAAGGAAGAAAATAGACTTGTCTGCCTGGAATAATCAAATGAGACTGTGATAGGAAGAACAAGTCAGGGAATAGTAAGTAGCTAATTTACTGAGGACAATGCATTTATTCCAATTCATATTTTTTTAAATTGACAGACTTTGGGAAAAAAACATTTTAACAGCCAAGGAAATATTTCAGTGACAAGATTTGGGCCTTAGTAGGGACACTGATTTGGAATTGGAGCAGAGAAGCAGAAGAAAGGATGAAAGCATGAATGAAGTAGTGTAGGGCAAGGTTTCGTCTATATAAAAATGTAACTTTAGGACATGTCATTAGACTTTAGGTGATAATTTAGGGATATCATGTTGATTGCCTGGCCCCTCTTGTCTTAGTTTGGCTCCTAAGAGGCAGTTTCCTTATAAATCCTGGGACTCATACAAGAGGATCCTGCATCAGCTGCAATCCCCACAAAATCCTGAGGATTGTGATTTAGAATTATGTCTTTAATCTAGACTCTTTTTATTGTCATTAATACTATTTTTTTGGACTCCACTGAGTCTCTTTTAAGATCCCAAACCAGGCTCATCTTCAGAATCAGCTAGAAAGTCACACACACACACACACACACACACACACACACACTCACACACACTCACACACTACCACCATGCCATATCACACACATATATACAAGCACATGCACAGACTCCCTAACCCCCACCCTGGTGATTTCGAGTCATTTGATCTTGGGTGGGGCTTAAGAATCCATATTTTAAAAAATTCTCCAGGTCATGCTAATGATCAAACACATTTGGAAGTGTCTCTCTAAGATCATTTTTACCATTTGTTAATTGGATGTCCTGCCAATAATGTGTCCCTCGCCCAGTGTATAACCTTCCAGGGTTAGTGTTTTAAAATGACTGAATCCCAGTAATTGAATCACACAGCTGTTTAAAAGCCTGTTTTCCCTGTTTCCTGTTTCAAGGATAAAATTCAGACTTCTTGGTTTACTATGTTGAGAACTTTACAGTGCTATTCCTGCCAATCTATCTAGCTTTCTGTCCTGTTACTCTCCTTCATTCACCTGATAGTCTTTTTGAACTTCTCACTGGCTCCAGCACATCTGGACATAATGGCATTTTCTTTGCTTAATATGTCCCCCCAGTTTCTTCTTCATATTGAGGCAAAACTTCCCTCAAAGGGCACCTTTTGCATGAAGCCTTTCTTGATTAAGCCAGACATGGTTAGCTGTTCTCTGTGATTCTGGAGTACTTTATGCATACCATTAAAACAACATCCATCAGATTGTATGGTAATTTATCTTTACTAGATTTACAGGCTGAATAGAAGCCCTACAACTATGGAATTAAAGAAGAAATCACACTGAGTCTGGTAGGAGGGGCTGAGATGCAGAATGGGCTGTGCCCACACCCACATATGGCAGATAAAAATTGTGAGGGATATTTTGGGAGTGAGGACCCCCAGCCCAGGGTTCTAGTGCCAGGAAGATAAGTCCCCATAACTTCTGGCTGTAAAAACCAGTGGGGATCGAAGTTGAGGCAGACACAAACTGCTGGAATCTCAGGCAGTTCCTCTTAAAGAGCCCATACATAAACATACTTTGACTCACTCCTTCTGAGCTCTAATGCTGGGGCAGCAGCTTGAGGAGCACCAGAGGCATATGGGATGAAACTGAAGTGTCTGGCATCAAAGTGAGAAAGGGGGAGGCAGTTTTCTCCCAAACAAAAGTGCTGACAGAGGCCATTGTTCATTTTCTGAGCCCACCCCCAGGAGAGCTGGCAGGCTGGAACCAATGAGTCTCCATCAACCTGACTCACAGTGTTTGCCCTACCCTAGTGATTCCCCGAGGCCCCCCCCACCCAACTTTTGAGCTGACCCAAGCTATTTCCATCGCCTTTTCTGTATGAATGATTTGTCCTGGTTCATGCTTCAGATTTTCCAAAATTCTTTCAAACAAGCAGCATCTGGCCTCAGTGAGCCTCATACTTCTTGCCAAGTGGCCCCAAGCCTGACACTAGCAGCTTGGAGCCTTGGGCAAATCACATGACTGCTGTATAAAATGGTGATTTAAAACCTTGTGTTGCATAACAGGTATGTAATAACAATCATAAATAACAAAAGTTACCACTTATTGAGCACTTCTCAGGTGCCAGGCTCTCTCTAAGCATTTACACATTATTTCATTTGATTTTCATAACACTGCTATGAAGCAAATATCGTTATATCTTTCTTTTACTGATGAGGAAATCAAATCATTTGCCCATGGTCACAAAGCTAGCAAGAATGGGACCAGGATTTGGACCTAGAATTGTCAAAAAAATTGGACAATTTTTTGTCCAAATTGTACACAGCTCCAAAATTGTACACAGACCTATTGTGTAAAACTGGGCCTCAAATAAGATAACAGTGCACATGAAAGACTCTACTAATTACATGGGTTGAAATAACTTGATCATATTGCTTTTGCTTAATGTTTTATTATTGTTTTTCAAAATTGGTTCTTTTGAGACCTTTCCATGTCCATATAAGTGTCAGCATAAGCTTATTGATGTCTGCAAAAACCTTGCTGAGAATGTTGTAGGAATTGTATTACATCTATAGACCAATTTAAGGAGAATTGACTTCTTCAGTATGTTGAGTCTTCTAATTCATGAACAGTTTATCTTTCTAAATATTTAGGTCTCTTTGATTTATTTTATCAGCATTTTATGATTTTCATCATACAGAGCTTGTAAGAGTTTGAAAAAGATTTTATACCTAAGTATTTTATTTTCTTTGGATCAATCGTGTTACAAATGGTATTGAGTTGTGTATTTAATTTTCCAATTATTTGTTGATAGTATTTAGAAATGCAGTTGGTCTTGTACCTGTGGTCACACTGACCTCACAGATTAGTTCTAGGAGTTGTTTTCCTAGAGTCTCTGGGATTTTCTAATAGATACTTGTCATTTGCAGACAAAATAGCTTTATTTATTCTTTTTCATTTTCTCTTTGCCCCTCCCTCCCTCCCACCCTCCCTTCCTCCCTCCCTTCCTTCCTTCCTTCCCTCTTCCCTCTCTCTCTTTCTCCCCCTCCCTCCCTCCTTCCCTCCCTCTCTCTCTTTCTTTCTTTTTTTGGGTTTTATTACAATGACTAAAACATCTAGTATTCCAAATACAAATGTCTTGGATTGAATATTTTGGTAAGAATAGTTATCCTTGTCCTGTTCCAGATTTTGAGGGAAAGCATTTAGTCTTTCACCTTTAAGTATAATGTTAACTCTGAGGTTTTTTGGAGATGTTCTTTATGCTTAATTTCCTGAGCCTAGCATCAGGACTGACTTGTGCTAAACTCAAGGCACATGATTCAATCTGTGTGGAACAGAAAAAGTTTCTATACCTGAAATAAATTCCCCTTGGTTATAGTGTATTATTATTTTTGTATTATTATTGAATTTTATTTACTAATGTTTTGTCAGGACTTTGATGTTATAGCTCATGAGAGCTATCAGTCTTTAGTTTTCTTTTTTGTACTATCTTTGTCTGATTTGGGTATGAGGGTAATACTGGCCTGATAGTGAGTTGGAAATTATGCTCCCTCTTCATTTTTATGGATGAGATTGTGTCAAATGAGTGTTAACTTTTTAATGTTCAGTGAAATTCTAGAGAAATCATGGTGATCTGAAGATTTCTTTTACAAGAGTCTTAAAACTTTTAATCTGAGTTCTTTGTGATTACAAGACTTTTAGTTGCCTTTTCCATGTTAGCTGGCTTTTAGTAGTTTTAACAGCTGCAGGATCTGATGTAGTACCCCATTTCATTTTTAAGTTTTTTCATTTAGCATCTTTGGGCAGTTTGTTTAAAAACTTTTTTTTTCTCCCCATGCAGGCCTTAGTTCAAAGTGGACGTTTGATTTTTTTAAATTGGTAAAAGGCAGCAGCTGGGATTAAAGGAAGGGAGGAGTGTTGGTAATCTTACTTGCTGACTCCTCTATCCCACTTCCACCTGTCCTTACACTGTGCAGTTTGAGAACCACTGGCACTGGACATGCATTAAATATTGTCTGTGCTGTGAGTTTCATACCAAGGGAATTCTCATTATCGCTGAAACTATGCTAAGCAACATTAGATTACTTTTCATGAAACACTTCCAGACTTCAGGATTGTTATATCCCAGGATTATTACTATGAACAATTATCATTGTGTTTTATAAAGAAAAGGAGAAGGTATGGATTTGACAGAGTCTATTCTGACTCTGCTATATACTGCGTATATTACTTAGATGTCCTCTGCAGCAATCTTGTCCCAAGAAGGTGTAGTTGAATTATATAGCCCCAGTCAATTCCATTGTTTGTGCAAGTTAAAGTTCTTCCCTTCTTTCAGCTCATTTCTGGGTTTAATACAGTCTAGATCTTGGTTCATAAAGTTGTGCTTACCCCACCTAAATTTTCTTATTAAAAATTGTAAAAAAAATTAGAAGCAAGGCAAAGAGTGGGTGGTATGGCCTTTCAGTGTTCTGTCAGTATTTTGTATAGGCCATTTTGGTAATTTGATCATTTAGGGCAGAGGTTGGCAAACTTTTCCTTAAAGGGTTACATAGTAACTATTTTAGACTTGCAGGCTGTACACTTTCTGTCACAAGTACTCAACTCTGTTGTTGCAGCTTGAAAACAGCTACAGGAAATATTTAGTTGAAATGGGCATGGGTATGCTTCAAATTTTTTTTTTTTTAATTTAGAAAACCAGGTGGCTAACCTGCAGGCTATGGTTCTGTCATCTTTTCACAGTGAATGTACCAGTATGATTTTTCTGCAGTTATCTGTTCAATTTTCCCAACAGCATTTATTGAATAAACTATCTTTAGCCCATTGTGTATGCTTGCTTCTGAGGCTGGTGATTAATTAACTATAAAGGTGTGGGTTCCTTTCTGAGATTTCCATTCTGTTCCATTGATCTATGTGTCTGTTTTGATTACTATCGCCTTATAGTATAGTTTCATATTAGGTAACATGATTCACCCAACTTTGTTCTTCTTTCTCAGGATTGCTGTTGCTGTGTGGGGCCTTTTGTAGTTCCATATAAGTTTTTGAAATATTTGTTCTAGTTCTATGAAATATGTCATTGGAATCTTGATAGGAATTGCACTGAATCTATAGATTGCTTTGGGTAGCATGGACATTTTAATGATGTTAACCCTTTTTATCCATGAATACAGTATGTGCTTCCATTTATTTGTATCTTCTTCAATTTCTTTTTTCAGCTTCTTATAATTTTCTGAGCATAGGTCTTTTTTCTTGGTTTGGTTTATTCCTAGGTATTTTATTCTTTTTGTAGCACTTGTGAATGAGATTGTTTACTTAATTTCCCTTTCTGTTAGTTAATTATTGGCATTTAAAAATGCAAGTGACATCTGGATGTTAATTTTGTATCCTGCTACTTTGCAGAATTCATTGATCACCAGTTCTAGTAGTTTCTTGGTGGAACCTTTGGGGTTCTCTATGTACAGTATCATGTAATCTGCAAATAAAGGCAGTTTTATTTTTTCCTTTCAAATTTGGGTGTCTTTTTTTTCTTTTTCTTGTCTGATGGCTGTGGCCAGGATTTCCAGTAATATTTTGAATAAGAGAGGTAAAAGTGAACATCAGTGTTTTGTTCCCAATCTTAAGGGGAATGCTTGTAGTTTTTGCTTGTTGAGTGTGAATCTGGCAGTGGGTTTATCATATATGGCCTCTGGGTCATCTTACACTACACACAAGAATAAATTCAAAATGGATCAAAGACTTAAATGTTAGACCACAAACCATAAAAATTTAAGATGAAAACGTAGGTAGCAAAATCTCAGACATTGATTGTAGCAATTTTTTAAATTGGATTTATCTTCCAAGGCAAGGGAAATGAAAAAGAAAAACAAACAGGTATTTTACTTATGATAAGAGAAATAAGCCAGTCAAAAAAAGACAAAAGCATATGATTTCACTCATATGTGGAATCTAATGAACAAACTGAAGTAACACAGAAAACAGGGACAGACTCAGTGTGATAGGGAGTAAGATGACAGCTAGTGGGAGGGGGTTGGGGGTATAGGGATTGGCCAAAAAAGAAAAATGACTCACAGACATGGACAACAGTGTAATGATTACTGGAGGGAGGAGGGTACAAGGGGAATAAATGGTAATGGAAAAAATACAATAAAGATATTTTTAAAAAGGTGAATATACATTTTTAACTCACTGTTTGCTGTGATTCAGAGCCCAGACAGTGAAATTAATGTTAGCTTCTGAATTTTTCTAGTAGAGTTGCAAATTATTTATATCTGAAGGTTATGCTTTAATAACTCCATAGAATACTAATTAGTTTTGTATTCAATCTAACAATTTATTCTAACATTCTATTTCACAGGGCTACAGATACCCAATTACCCCAACCTCCTGAAACTAGCTGTCTATCCTCCTGGGCTCCTCAGTAAGTTGAATGAGCTATCAACATGTACTTCATGAGAATTAAAAACAAACTTTGGAAACAATACTTTTACATACCAAACCCAAAGTTCACCCTATTTCAGTGGTTTTTCCCTCTTCCTCATAATATGACATTCCACTGAGATCTAAGGGTTTTATCATTATTGACTAAATATTTGAAGAGTTGTTACAGGATAGGGAGTCACTGCAGAGCGCATGGCCTTTTACCATCTGCTCATTTCTCCCTCCTTCCCTTTTCCTTTTTCTTTCTCATTTTCTTTTTCCTGGAATATTGATCTTTTTTTCCCACTCAGGTAAATTCTCTTTTCTACAGAGTAGCTCAATTGAATGAAAGCTTTTAAACTATCATGAACTTTCTTTATATAGTGCTGTGAGATTATAATTTTTTTCTCCTGTTATATAAGAAAATTTTGTGTTTGAAATAAACTCTTGATTACTTTGTATATTTTTCATTTTTCCCTTTCATAATAGAAATGTTTTAATGAACAGGTATTTGAGAACAGAACACAATTTTATGTGTAAGTGTAATTATTCTAGCAGTGGTTGAAGCAGCTTTTCTCAAAGTTATTTTTTCTTTTCTAAAATTTTCTTCAGTAGTTTTTATTCCTCCTATATCAATTATAGAATGACCTACTCAACCTCTTTTCATTTTCAATCATCTCATTTACATTCAGTGTGTTAATTTACAGAGAAGAAGGAGTATCCACCAACACTGGGATTCCTCACTACACACATGCTTGAATGATCAGAAGCAGTCAAACAATCCAATTGAAATGGGTAGAGGACCTGAACAGACACTTCTCCCAAGAACACACACAAATGGCCAATAACTATATGAAAAGATGCTCAATTTTATTAGCTATTAGGGAACTAGAAATCAAAACTATGATGAGTTACCACATAACACCTATTAGAATGGCTATTATCAACAAGACAAGAAAAGTGCTGGAGAGGTTGTGGAGAAAAAGGAACTAACATTCACTGTTGGTAGGAATGTAAATTGGTACAACCACTCTGGAAAACAGTATGGAGGTTCCTCAAAAAATTAAGAATAGAGTTACCATATTATCCAATAACCCCTCTTCTGGGTATTTACCAAAAATTTTGAAAATATTTATTTGCAAAGGTGGGTTACTGGATATATTTATTGTATATCCTATATTTATTGCAACATTGTTTATTGCAGCATTAATCATGGTGGTCAAGACATGGAAATAACCAGTGTCTTTTGATAGAGGATTGGATAAAGAAAATTGGCACATATATACAATGGAATACTACTCAGCCACAAGAAGAGATGAAATACTGTCATTTGCAACAACATGGATGGAACTTGAGAATATCATGCTAAGCGAAATAAGTCATTCAGAAAAAGCTAAGAACCATATAGTTTACTTAAGTGTAGGATATAAAAACTGAAACTTGTAGACACAGACAATAGTATGGTGGTTACCAGAGGGAAGGGGGGCAGGAGGTTAGTAAATGGTAGAAGGGGTCAAATACATGGTGACAGAAGATGATTTGACTTTGGGTGGTGAACACACAGTACAATATACAGATCATGTATCATAGAAATGTACCCTTGAAGCCTATATAATTTTATTACCCAATGCCACCCCAAAAATTTAAAATATTTTTTGGTATGTGGTGAGAACATGAGATTTTTTGTCTTACCATATTTCAAGTATAAAATATAGTATTAAATATCATCAAGAATAGATCTCTTGAACTTATTCTTCTTGCATAACAAGTAGTGTACTCTTTGGCCAATATCTCCCCAATTTCCCCACCTTCAAATCCTGGAAACTACCATTCTACTCTGTTTTTTTATGAATTTACCTATTTTAGATAATGCAGTATTTCAGTATCCCAGCTTATCCTATTTAGCATAATGTTCTTCAGGTTCATTTATGTTGTCACAAATGACAAGACTTCTTTCTTAAGTCTAAATAATATTTCTCTATATTTGTATTAATGAAATTATCTTGGTTGTTGTGGATAATGGTACAATGAACATGGGAGTTAAGATATGTCTTTGAGGTACTGAAATAATTTCATTGGGGTATATACTCAGAAGTGGGATTTTTGGATGATATGGAGTTTTATTTATTTATTCTATCAATTTATCCCCCCATACCCTCTTCTATCTCCACTGACCCTCTTTTCCTCCCACAATCATCATACTGTTTTTAGTGTTCATGAGTTCTTTCTCTCTTATTTTGCTAAATCTCTTACCCATGGCCCCTGCCCCTAAGCTGTCAGCCCACTCTCTATGAATGTCCCTATTTTGTGTGTTAGTTCAGTTTGTTTATTAGGTGCAACATATGAATGAAATAATTTGGTTCTTGTCTTTTTCTGACCATTTTATTTCTCTTTGCATAATGTTCCCAGGTCCATTCATGCCGACACAAAGGGTAATATTTTCTCATTTTTTATAGCTAAGTAGTATTCCATTGTGTAAATGCACCATAGCTGTTCTATTCATTCATCTACTGATGGACACTTGGGCTGCTTCCAAATTTTAGCTATTGTAAATAATGCATCAATAAACATAGGTATGCATATATAATTTTGAATTAGTGTTTTATGTTTCTTTGGATAAATTCCCCAAAGTGGAATCCTGGGTCATAAGGCAATTCAGGCAGTTCTTAAAGTTTTATTTTTTATCTTTTGAGGAACATCATTACTATTTTTTATAACAACTCTACCAATTTATATTCCCCACAATGATGTACAAGAATTTTCTTTTCTCCATATCCTCACAGCATTTATCATTTTTGTCTTTTTGATAATAGCTCTTCTAACAGGTATAAGATAATATTTCTCTGATGATTAATGATGTTGAGCATCTTTTCATTTATCTGTTGTCCTTTTGTGTGTTTTTGAGTAATTTTTATTTAGATCTTTGTCCATTTTTGAATTGGATTATTTATTTTTTATTTACTATTGAGTTGTTTGAGTTCCTTATGTATTTTGAATATTAACTCTTTACTGGATATATGGTCTGAAAATCCTTTATTATGTAGGTTGCCCTCTTACTCTATTGATTGTTTTTTTTGCTGTGAAGATCTTTTTAATTTGATGCAGTCCCACTTGTCTATTTTTGCTCTTGTTGTTTGTGCTTTTGGGGTCATATCCAAAAGTTCATTGCCCAGATCAATCTCAGGAAGGTTTTTCCTATGTTATCTTTAGTAGTTTTATTGTTTCAGTTCTTACATTTCATTCTTTTATCCATTTTGAGTTACTTTTTGTATATGGTATGAAATAAGGGACAATTTTATTTTTCTGCATATAGAATCTAGTTTTCACATCACTATTTATTGGAGAGACTACTCTGTCCTCCTGTGTGTTTCTGGTAATCTTGTTGAATAAGGGTGGGGTGGTTTGAGGGGTTGGGTGAAATAGGTGAAGGGATGAGGCGAAAAGAAAAAAAGAACCTCATGGACACAGATATCAGTATTGTGATTACCAGAGGGAAAGTAGAGTAGGAGGAGGTAGAAGATGGTGGAGGTGTGGGCAAATGGTGATCGAAGCAGACTAGACATTGGGTTGTAAACACACAATAGAATATACAGATATATTATATATTTCAAGTGCAATTGTGCACTTGAAACCTATATAATTTTATTAATCAATGTAACCCCAATAAAGTCAAGACAAATATTTTAAAAAGAAAACAAGGATTTATCTTTTGGTGTGGATTTGCTTCTGGGTTCTCCATTCTTTTCTGATAGTCTATGCTGTGGTCTGAATGGTTTTGCCATCCCCCTTTTATAAGCTGAAATTCTAAACCCCAAAGATGATAATTTTAGGAGGTGGCACCTTTGGAAGTTGCCAAAGTCATGTTAGTAGAGCCTTTATGAATGGATTAGTGCTTTTTAAGGGAGGATCCAGAGAAATCTGTAGCTCCTTCTACATGTGAAGACGTAGTGAGAAGTTAGTGGGAAGAAGTCATACCAACAAAGGTCATGTGAGTACTTTTAGACTTTTCAGCTTCCAGAAATGTGAGAAATACATCTTTGTCATTTATAAAGCTACCCAGTTTGTGATATTTTGTTAAGATCATCAATATGCCTGTTTTTATGCTAGTACCCTACTGTTTTGTTTACTGTATCTTTATAAATCTGAAAGTGTTATATACCTCCTGTTTTGTCTTTTTGCTCAAGATTACTTTGGCTATTTATAGTCAATCAAATTTATGATTGTTTTTCTTTTTCTGTAAAGAATGCAATTGAAGTTTTGATAGGGACTGCACTGAATCTGTAGATCATCCTGGGTGGTATGAACATCTTGACAGTATTAGTTGTTGCATTTCATGCATATGTGATATGTTTATATTTATCTGCCTCTTCTTTAATTTCCTTCATCAGTGATCTATAATCCCCCTCTTTAGAGTATAAGTCTTTCTACTTTCTATTATATGTTTATATACTTTTAAAACAAGGCGAATACTCCTGTAACTATGAACCTGTTTAAGACATAGAAGTTCTTCAGCCACCTCGCAAACTACCCTGACATATTCATCAGACTATCACAAGTAGTCTGATTCATCAGACTACTATTCACAAGTAGGCAAAGTGCCTAAGGCCCACAATATTTCCATGTGGAAGAAACTAATGGAGTCCAACAGTTTCTGTAAACAACCCATACACACACTTACTCAGACATACTCCCTCTGAGCACCAGGGGAGCAGCTTGAAAGGCACCTGTGTCATACAGGGAGGAGCTGAAGCATTGGCATCAAGGAAAGAACTCGGGAACAGCTTTCTCACGGACAGAAATGCAGGTGGAAGCTATTGTCCTCTTTCAAAACCCTCCCCACACAGAGCCACACAACTGGCAGGTGGGTGTCATATCAAAGATTCCATCAACCTGGCTGACACTGTTTGTCCCACCTTGGAGATATCCTTAGACCCTGACCTACCCAACTTATAGGCTCATCCAAACTGTTAACAGAGACTTTTCCATATGAATGGCTGGTCTTGCCTCATGCTTCACAACTTCCTAAATTTTCTCAAACAAGCAATAGCTGGTTTCAGTAAGCCCCTCTTACTAAGTGTTCTCAGACTAGTCACTAGCAGCAGCCAGCCTAGAGTCACAGCTTGGCTTTGCTTGAGAATCTCCAAGCTCACCACAAGTAGCAGTCAGCTCAAGTTGCTTTATAGCTCATGCAGGGTGGCCTTGGGAAGAACACAGGTAGAGGCTGACCTGGCCTGCACTACCTGTGGAACCCCAGAGCCTTTACACCCAGTGGACCACTATAGACCACATCAGGGCACCACCACCCTTCCCCTGAACAGCTGATCCTCCACAGAGGGTGGAGGTTGGTGGTTAGTTGTCACAGTCAGTCCTTGCAGCTGACTGGCCTGGGTAAATTCCTCCTATTGACCTGCCAATAACAATCAAGGCTCAATGACAAGAGGAGCATGTACTCAGCCACACAAAGGGCATACCTTGAGTACCCAGCTTGGGTGATAGGGAAGTCTGTGCC
The DNA here is from genome assembly GCF_014824575.4 of Sturnira hondurensis. Classification (NCBI taxonomy): domain Eukaryota; kingdom Metazoa; phylum Chordata; class Mammalia; order Chiroptera; family Phyllostomidae; genus Sturnira; species Sturnira hondurensis. The sequence continues at coordinate 4,057,527 of NW_028074352.1, read as the reverse complement.
ACTGGACCCTTCAGGACATGCATGTAAATTCCTTGGCTACTCCATTTCCTATACTGTACATTACAACCCCATGGCTATTCAGTAACTACCTATTTGTACTTCTTAATCCCCTCATCTTTTCACCCAATATCCCACACCTCCCTCCCATCTGGCAACCATCAAAATGCTCTCCATATCCACGATTATGTCTGTTCTTCTTGTTCGCTTAGTTTGTTTTTAGATTAAATTTTTGGTAGATACACATTTATTGCCATTTTATTGTTCATAGTATTGATCTTCTCCTTTTTCCTAAAAAGGCCCTTTAATATTTCATATAATTATGGTTTGGCGACACATCATAATTAAAATGCCAACAGTTAAAGATAAAAAGAGGACCTTGAAGACAACCAGAGAAAAGCAGTTAATTACCTACAGGAGAGTTCGCATAAGACTGTCAGCTGATTTCTCAAAAGAAACTGCAGGCTAGAAGGGGTTGGCAAGAAATAGTCTAAGTCATGGAAAGCAGGGACCTACAACCCAGATTGTTGCACCCAACAAAACTACCATTTATAATCAAAGGGCAGATAAAGACCTTCCCAGACAAGAAAAAACTCAAAGAGTTCATCATCACCAAAATAATGATTATATCCAAATAATCAATAATCGTTACTTATATCCTGCTTGCCAAGCATGCTAGGCTTGTTTTTTTTAGTTTCTCCACCAGCCATTTTCCATTCTACTGCCAGGAATATTCTCTTCCAAGTTCATATGTTTAATATTTTCTAATTTTTCAAGGTTGATTAGCACCACCTCTTTAAGAAGAACTTTCTAGCCCTGACTGGTGTGGCTTGGTGGGTTGTCCAGTAAACTGAAAGGTTGCCAATTGGATTCTTGGTCAGGGCACATACCTGGGTTGTAGCTAGGTCCCAGGTGGGCACATGCAAGAGGCAACTGATAGATGTTTCTCTCACACATTGATGTTTGTCTCTCTCTCTTTCTCCTTCCCATCCCTCTTTCTAAAAATATAAAAGAACTTCCTAAAACTCCAAATATTTTGCTTCTTCATGCCTTGTTCTACCCTATGTCAATGTTTATTGTAATACTTATTTAGAGTTTTCCCCTTCTACTGGTTAGTGAGTAATTTGAAGACAGGGCTTTGCCTTTAATTTCCAAGTACTTAACAAAGCCTGGTATACAAGTGGTACCCACTGTTTATTTGCTGATTGGATTAGTGAAAAATGTCTTATAACTTCTAGTGTCATCCAAGCTCACCAATAGAATGAATGTACTTTTTTCCTGCCTTTTATTTAAGTATTTTTTAATTCTACTGTTGTTCAAGTACAGTTATCTGTGAATATATTTTATATTTCTTTCTTCCCAATCAGTATTGTAAATAATATCTTCGTAGCCAACAATTTTAATATTTTATTATGATATTAATTATATTATCTGTATCTTAAACATTTTCAATATATAATTTTTATATATAATTATGAATGTAAGTTTAGAAAAGTAAAGTAATTTATGATTTTAGACATCTGGTTTCTTGACTAAGATCCTTGAACTCTAATGAACTCAAATGTAATAACAGGCAACACTGAATTATTTTCACAACTATAAAAAAGTGTAAAAGATTAATAATATTGTTCAGATTTACTGAAATATTGTTCAGATTAACTGAAATAATATTATTCAGATTAACTGAAATATTGGATTATTTGCTTTTGACTGAAATTTTGTCATTTGGTAAATCAGAAACTCAGAGTGACAGTTGTAATCATTCACTAAATAAATATTTAATGATTACAACTTGTAACACTGAATCTTTCACAACATAGTGCACCTGGGAGGGTTAGTTAAGAGATTATTATCAATGGAAGAAAATTATATTTATGAATACATTTTTGTTACATTTATATTTCTATGATGATGTTTCTGTTTGTCTTAAAAGTTTAGCGTTGGGACATATCTCAATAGGAGATATGTCCTATTTCAAGATATGTCCTATTTCAAGATATGTCTTGAAAGTTTACCATTGGGACATATCTCAATGAGGATTCTGATGAGCTGGTTTCTAATGATTTATTTTAGATTATATGGTTAAATTTCTTAGGAAGATAGATCAAGTCCACCAATTAAATTTTTAAAAATAGTCAGACTTTCCCTTTAACTTTATAGTGAGTTTACATGTTTTCCATGAATTACTTGGACTTTTTGATGTGCTTTAATGCATGAAGTTCATCCTTCAACATCCCAAATTACAAAAATGTGTTTATGGATTTTCTCTTAAGAAACTTGTTCCTTATTCCTGAATAAGTAAGACCAAAGGGATAGATAGATATTCTGGTTGTTCTTCAGAAGCTCATTTAAACTAGCATACTAGTTTTGTTTTAGGCTGATATGGAAAAATTTGTATACAGCTTTATATAAATCTTAAATAGTAAATAATTTGTATAGTGATCATTTTGATACCTTTATCCACAATGTGCATAGTATAAACACCTAGAATATTTGATAATATAGGCTTAAAAAATATAATGATTTCTATGCCAAAGACCAAGTAATCTCCGTCACAGAAAATTTTCTTCCCTAAATATTTTATTGACTGGGGCTGTGGTATAGGGTCATCATGAATGGTATGTTTTTGACAATGAACATTGTATAACCTACACAATTGTATGTGACAACCCTGTTCTAGTGTCCTTGGCCCTCTCTTCTCCTGAAGACTTCTTGACAATTTTCTAGGACACTTAATTTGCATTAATTTTATTTGTAAAATCTTTCAGTTATTTAAACTTTGCAATTGTTTATAATGTCCACAAATACAATTTTGCTTTATGTGAACATGGTAAACACGCATAAAGGAATCCTTTCCTTTAGGAGATACTCTTTCTCATTCTGTCTTCCAGGCAACAGTCATTGCTGCCATATATTAGTACAATATAACTCTACCCCCTGATTGTGTTGATTAGTCTAGTGATTGGAATCTGATCCAAGCTGGACCATTCAGAGCCTTCTCTTTCATGACTGACAATTCTAGTGACTTTGTTTCCTGCCATATTGATCAGAAAAGTATAAGAAGTGAGTCTAGAGAGAGGGCAAGTGATAATTATAGCAAATACAAATCAAATCACATAGAATAGTGATAAAGGGAGACAACTGAGTGTTCTGAAGGCCTGGTTCCATGTACTCTTAAATAGCTGGTGCATTTCATTGGACTTCTATGGGCCATCCCAGAAACTCTATAATAAATTACCATTTTTACTTGTTTGAGAGGAATTCTGCAGTACTGATACTTCAACCTAGGCATGATGTACCCCTCTGCAAGGCCTTATGGTTTAGAGGACTTTCTTCCAGCTCTACCCCCCTCACTGGGGCAAAGAGTTTGTGGAGTCAGTTGGATATACTCACAAAGAGCCACTTCTGTATTCGAGATCGTGCACTAGGTATAAGGGATCCTTGACTTCCTGCTCAGATAGTCTCTAAACTACTTCCAGGATCAGTGTTGGCTTCTTCCCTGGTCCATGTTCCTGTAGGCAGATTGTACATCCAATGTAACCTCCCCAGACTCCAGGGGTAGCTACAGGATGGCTGTTCATGGTGAGGTGTGAACTGAGGTTAGATTAGCAGGTTGGGGCATTCACTTGTATGCACAATAAGCCCCATAAGGTGCAGAACAGAGCCTGGGGCAAGAAAAAAGGGAGCATGCCACTAGTCTGTGTCCAAGGCCTGGGGACCAAAGACTGCCATATTCATATGTCAATCTCCCAAAACTCTGAGAATTTTGTGTTTGGGAATCTGTCCTTCCAGGAACTTATGAAGGTATGTTTAACAATATAGAAGGATAGAACATATTTTGTTTAACAGTTAGTTAGCTTGATTGGAAATTCTAAATATTTAGACCTGTAGTATTGTGGGGTTTCATTTTTACTCTGTTCCAGGCTCAACAATTGTTAGAGGTGAGCCTGGCCAAACAAGCCAATATGAAGTTTTAACTTTTATAGTTTTATAGTAATTAAATTAAAGCTTCATGGTACCAAAGAATTTCTAATAAGATTCTTTTAATGGCACAGGCTGGTAAAAAGATTACCAATTTAAAACTTGTATTAGCTAGCTATTACTGCAAAATATTGTCCTACATTGAGAGCTTACAATTACAAACAGTTATTCTTTCCAGTTTCTGTGAATAAGAAATCTAGGTGGTTCTTGTTCAGAGGCTCTTACAAGATTGCGGTCAAGAAGTTGGCTAAAGTTATAGTTATTTGGAGCTGGACTGGGGCTAAAAGATCACTTTTGAGCTTACTCACATAGCTGTTGGTAGGCCTTAGTTTCTTGCCACATGGGCCTCTCATGAGTAACCTCATGAGATGACAGTTGGCTTTCCCCAGAGTAAATGATGAGAGAGGAGATGTGTGTATACACACACACACACAGTGAGGGGGGGGAGAGAAAGAAAGAAATGAGTGAGGGAGATAGCTCAAAATGGAAGTTGCAGTTTTTAAGTAACCTAATCTCAGGAGAGCGATGTACTATCATTTAGACTGCATTCTATTGGTAATACAGACCAACTCTGGTACAATCTGGGAGAGGACTACCAGAAATAGTCTTGACTCAATTTCTTCATCCCATTAGCTTTCTTTTGGTTCTTGAACCCACTAATTCTGTCTCAAAGTCAGGGCCTTTGCATTTCTGGCTTCTCCTTGGTATGTTTTTTCTATCAATTTGCCTTGGCTGACCCTCTCTTTTAGATTTCAGCTTAAAGGTCACCACTATAGAGAGACCTTCATGGATCACTCAACATAGAATAGTTATCTCATCATTCTCTATTTATTCTGTCACATTATTTTAATTCACATTATTTTAATATATTTTTAAATATATGTTGAATGAATGGGTCTTAGTAATTATATGACCTTGGGGAAAAGTCTAAAGTCTAAGCTTTCTAAATTTTAGTAGCTTTATTTGTATTTAGTAATCCCTAACCCCAATCACTACAAAGGCTTTTGTGAGAATCAAATGAGCTAGAATTTTCTACAGCATTATTGTTGGTTAACTTTATTGCCTTTTTGCCTCTGGGGTAGAAAAACTGCCCAGGAATATATTTTCCTATTTTACTTTTTAGGTTCCCCTTATCTAACTGTTTTGTAGAAATATGCTGTTCACTTTTTTTCATTTATTCTTTCACTATCCTCAAATTTACTGTCCTTAAATGTCTTAGAGGATTTATTTTGAATTAAAGTTAGTATTTCATGTGTGTAAAGCATTCAGTTGTGAGCAAGGCTTATTCATATGTAAGATGACATTGTGGTTTTGGATCATAACTAATTGTAACAACCCATCGAACATGGGAGGTAGTATGTGCTGTTTAGAAGCTACTTATGCACAAAAGAACAAATACCCATGAATCAAAACAAACCTCTAATAATGCACAATTGGAGTTCTGGTCATGTTTGAGCCATTCAGAGCCTGATCAGTAAAACCCCCTTGAGTCAATAACTGCCTTCTCCTCAAATCATTGCAGGTATCTATTATGCTGCACATTATCCACATAGAAATGAGCATATGGTTATTGAACACATAACAAAACTGACTGTTAGAGAATGTTTCCTTTAGGATGCCTTAAAATGTTCTTAAGCAGAATATTATGTGGGCTGCTTACTATCCCTTCTGTTCCTGGGGTCATAGAAAGAAAGCACTAGTCTTTGGCATTAAGAACAGTAAATAGTGCACTGAAAGAAATGGAAAAATTCAGACTTTATTTATTTAGAGAGAATCATAATTATCTTCAATGATGAAAACAGCAATAGAATTTCTTTAAAGAATATTTCCATCTAGTCTTTAGGGGGGAAATATTTTTTTCTCTCTGTAAAGCATTTCAGGAAACTCAAATTTTGAGTTTATATATATATATAAATATATAAATTAATATATATTAAATATATATTTATATTTTATATAAATTAAATATGTATTATATATATTATATATAATACATATATTTATATATATTAAATATATATTTATTTAATATATTTTATTGATTATGCTATTACAATAGTCTGATTCCCCCCCTTTATTTCCCTCTACCCTGCACACTGCCTCCCAACTGCATCCCCCCACTTTAGTTCATGTCATGGGTAATACATACAAGTTCTTTGGCTTTCCCATTTCCTATACTATTCTTACCCTCCCTCTGTCTATTTTGTACCTACCGTCTGTGCTACTTATTGTCTATACCTTTTCCTCCTCTCTCCCCTTCCCACTCTCCTGATGATAACCCTCTACGTGATCTCCATTTTTGTGTTTCTGTTCCTGTTATACTTGTTCACTTACTTTCTTTTTGCTTTTTTTTAGGTTCAGTTGTTAATAGTTGTGAGTTTGTTGTCATTTTAGTATTTATATTTTTTATCTTCTATTTCTTTTGATTTAATTTAAAAAATTTTAGACTTCCAGCCAAGATGGAGGCATAGGTGGAAATGTTATGCCTCCTCGCACAACCAAGTTCAAAGACAACAAAGTTTTAGTAACAAAACACAGCCAAAACAGAGAAAATTAAACTGTACAGAAGTCAGACAACAATGAACCACTCAGCCAGACTGGTAAGAGGGGCGGAGTCAGCAGTGAGTGGGGTCGGGCACAAAAGATCTCTGGACCGACCCAGGATCACAAGCGGTGGTTGGCAGATACCAGGCTCGGGGTGGCAACAGGTGGACCCAGTGAGGGTGCAGGGCAGCTGGCTGACTGCGGTCACACATTTGAGTGCAGATGAACCAAGCGAAGGAGCAAACAGTGAGACAGACCGCTCAGGCTAGGGCCCCAGCAGGAATTATAGCCTGAAAGCACCAACTGGAAAGACTTTTGGGGTCTAGGTGCCGGGAGAGTTTGTTGAAGAGACCCACAGGGGTCTGGTTCCTGGGTGGGTGGGCCCATGTACCATTTTCCTGGATGGTACATGGGCCCACCCACCCAGGAACCAGCACCAGAAGGGCCCAATTTGCTTGTGGGAAGCAGCAGAGGGGCAGAAATCTGAGGAAGAGTGAAACAAACACCATTGCTCCTCTCTGACCCTGCACCCATATACAGCATCACAACCCAGTGACCTGGGTGGCCCCACCCTGGTGAACACCTAAGGCTCCACCCCTCATATGTAACAGGTGCGAACAGACCAAAACATGGCTCCAGAACAGCTCAAAGCCCCAGAACCAATAATTCTAAGCGACCAAGAAATAGCCAAACTTTCAGATGCACAGTTCAAAACACTGGTGATCAAGATGCTCACAGAATTGGTTGATTTTAGCCACAGCTTAGAGGAACATATGAAGGCTAAACTGATTGAAATGAAGGGAAATGCACAGGAAACCCATAGTGATGGAAAGGAAACTGGGACTCAAATCAAGGGAGTGGACCAGAAGGAAGAAAAAAACAACCAAACAAAAAAGAAGGAAGAAACAAGAATTCAAAAAAATGAAGAGAGCCTTAGGAACCTCCAGGACATCTCTAAACATTCCAACATCCGAATTACAGGGGTACCAGTAGTGAAAGAGGAAGACCAAAAAGTGGAAAACTTATTTGAACAAATAATAAAGAAGAACTTCCCCAGTCTGGCAAAAGAAATAGACTTCCAGGAAATCCAGGTAGCTCAGAGAGTCCCAGAGAAGTTGGACCCAAGAAGGAACACACCAAGGCACATCATAATTACATTAGCCAAGACTAAAATGAAGGAGAGAATCCTAGAAGCAGCAAGGGATAAGGGGACAGTCACCTACAAAGGAGTACCCATCAGATTGTCAGCTGATTTCTCAAAAGAGACCTTACAGGCAAGAAGGGGCTGGAAAGAAGTATTCCAAGTCATGAAATCCAAAGACCTACAGCCAAGATTGCTTTATCCAGCAAAGCTTTCATTTAGAATGGAAGGGCAGATAAAGTGCTTCTCAGACAAGGTCAAGTTCAAGGAGTTCATCATCAACAAGTCCTTATTATATGAAATGCTAATGGGACTTATATAAGAAAGAGATGATGAAAAATATCAACAGTGAAAGGACAGCAAACACACAGGTATTAACAACCAAACCTGAAACAAAAGCAAACTAAGCAGACAGCTAAATCAGGAGTGGAACCATAGAAATGGAGATCACATGGAGTGGGGAGTGGGAGGAGGAGAAGGGGGAGAAGGTACAGAGAATAAGGAGCATAGATGGTAGGTTGAAAATAGACAGGGAGGAGGGCAATAATAGTATGGGAAATATAGACTCTAAAGAACTTGTGACACATGGATATAAATGAAAGAGGGGGAATGGTGGGGGAGAGGTGTGCAGGGTGGAGGGGAATGAAGGGGGGAACAGGACAACTGTAATGGCATAATCAATAAAATATATTTAAAAAATTTTATTGATTATGTTATTATAGTTTTTTAAATTTCCAACCTCTGTCCCCCCTCCACCCTGCCCCCATAACCCTCCAGCATTCCCTCCCTTAGTCCATGCCCATGAATTGTACATATGAGTTCTTTGAGTCCTCTCTTTCCCATACCATTTTTATCTCTCTTTAGCTACCTTATGGCTACTAACCATCTTCTTTTTCTATGTACCTTTCCCCCCATTCCTTCTTTCTTCCTCCCCACTGAAATCCCTCTGTGTGATGTCCATTTCTCTGATTCTGTTCCTATTCTGGTTGTTTGCTTAGCTGTCTTCATTGTTTTTCTTTTCTTTTACCCTCATTTGTTGATAGTCCTATTTGTTGTCATTTTACGGTTCATATTTTTGATCTTCTTTTTCTTTTTCTTTCTTAGATAAGTCCCTTTAATATTTCATATAATAATGACTTGGTGATGATGAACTCCTTTAACTTGACCTTATCTGGGAAGTACTTATTCTGTCTTCCATTCTAAATAAAAGCTTTGCCGGATAGAGTAATCTTAGTTATAGATCCTTGCCATTCATGGCTTCAAACACTTTTTTCGAGCTCCTTCTTGCCTGCAAGTTTTCTTTTGAGAAATCAGCTGAAAGTGTAATGGGCTGATAGTGTAAAGAGTCACATTCTTTGTAGGTAACTTTTTCCTTTTCTCTTGCAACTTTTAAGATTCTCTGTTTGTCTTTAAGCTTGGGTAACTTAAGGATGTGCCTTGGTTTGTTCTTATTTGGGTCCAACTTCTTTGGGACTCTCTTGGCTTTCTGAACTTCCTGGAAGTCTATTTCCTTCACTAGATTGGGCAAGTGTTCCTTCATTATTTTTTCAAATAAGTTTTCAATTTCTTGCTGTTGTTCTTCTCTTTCTGGCACCCCTAAAATTCAGATATTGAAACATTTCAGGTTGTCCCAGAGGTTTGTAACAGTCTTTTCACTTTTTAAAAGTCTCTTTTATTCATTTAGATCTGGGTGGATGTTTATCTTTTTCATTTGTTCCAAATCGTTACTTTGAGTCTTGGTTTTCTTCCTGCTACTGTCGGTTCCCTGAATATTTTGCTTTATTTCATGTTGGGTATTTTTCGTTTTTTTTTTTTTTTTAATTTTTCAACCCAGCTCAAACAGATCTGTGAGCATTTTGATTACCAGGGCTTTAAATTCACCATCAGGTAGGTTAGTCATCTCCTCCTTGCTTAGCTCTCTTTCTGAGGCTCTACTCTGTTCTTTCATTTTATTTTTATTTTTAAGTTGTTGCTCAAGTACAGTTTTCTGTGTTTTACTCCCATCCAGCCAACCCTAGTGCACTGTTGGTGGGATTGCAGACTGGTGCAACCACTGTGGAAAACATTTCCTCAGAAAACTAAAAATGGATCTGCCTTTTGATCCAGTAATTCTACTGCTAGGATTATATCCTAAGAACCCTGAAACACCAATCCAAAAGAACCTATGGACCCCAATGTTCATAGCAGCACAATTTACAATATTCAAGAGATGGAAGCAACTTAGGTTCCCATCAGTAAAAGAATGGATCAAAAAACTATGGTACAGTTACACAACGGAATTCTATGCAGCAGAAAGAAAGAAGGAGCTCCTACCCTTTGCAACAGCATGTAAGGAACTGGAAAGCATTATGCTTAGCAAAATAAGCCAGGTGTCGAAAGACAAATATCATATGATTTTACCTTTAACAGTAAGCTAAACAACGAAACAAACAAGCAAGCAAAATATGACCAAAGACACTGAAATAGAGAACGGGCTGACAGTGACCAGAGGGGAGAGGGGAAGGAATTTCAGGATAAAAGGGGAAGAAGGGTTTGTAGGAACAAGTATAAAGGACACATGGTCTGTTCTTTCATTTGGGCCACATTTCTTTGTTTAGGTGCAGCTGACAGGTTTTAAGGGGGTAGGGCCTTAGGTATTCCCCCATGCAGGGCAATCTTCTTTGCTGGGCATTGGCCCTGCCTGTTGGGGAAGGGCCACAGAGGGAATGATGTGGCTCACCTGTATGTCTCTAGTACACTTTTCAATGCACTCTTGGAGTTTCTTGTGAGGCTGGGAGCTTCTCCTACTGTGGAAACCCCAGTCATAGCTCAGTCAGCTTTGAGTCCCCTTAAGTCAGCCTCTCCCATGTAGCCCCCTGTGCTGGGCAGCCAGCCCAACCCGCAATGTCCTTGTTACTGTGCCTTTTCTGAGGTGGCTGGCCGGTTCTGCTGCCTTATTGGTCTGTTTTTTTCTGGTTGATTTTTTCTTTAATTCTTTGGTTATTGGAGTTCCATGCAGTTTGATTGTCTGGCACTTTTGGTTGTTTATTGATTTCAGGTCGGTCATTGTCTGCCTTTTGGTTGTGTAAGGAAGCAAAGGATCTCTACCTATGCTTTCATATTGTCCAGAACTCCTCTGAGCCCTTATCTTCTTTTTCTTAGATAAGTCCCTTTAACTTTTCATATAATAAGGGATTGGTGATGATGAACTCCTTGAACTTGACCTTATCTGGGAAGCACTTTATCTGCCCTTCCATTCTAAATGATAGCTTTGCTGGATAGAATAATTTTTGATGTAGGTCCTTGCCTTTCATAACTTTGAATACTTCTTTCCAGCCTCTTCTTTTTTTAAAATTTTTATTTAACTCTTGTTCAAGTACAGTTTTCTTTCTTGTATTCCCAGCCCTGCCCCCCCCAAGTGCTCCCCACCTCCCTCCCATCTCTACCCCCCCCTTAGTTATTGTCCTTGTGTCCTTTATACTTGTTCATGCGAGTTCTTCCCCTTTTGCCCTGTGATTCTCTCCCCTCTCCCATCTGGACCCTGCCAGCACGTTCTGTATTTCAGTGTCTTTGGTTACATTTTGCTTGCTTGTTTGTTTTGTTGTTTAGATTCCTGTTAAAGGTGAGATCATATGGTATTTGTCTTTCACCCCCTGGCTTATTTCGCTCAGCATAATGCTCTCCAGTTCCATCCATGCTGTTGCAAAGGGTAGGAGCTCCTTCTTCCTTTCTGCAGCATAGAATTCCATTGTGTAAATATACCATAGTTTTTGATCCAGTCATTTACCTATGGGTATTTAGTTTGCTTCCAACTCTTGGCTATCGTAAATTGGGCTGCTATGAAGATCAGGGTCCATAGGTTCTTTTGGATTGGTGTTTCAGGGTTCTTAGGATATACTCCTAGCAGTGGAATTGCTGGGTCAAAAGGCACATCCATTTTTAGTTTTCTTAGAAAATTCCATAGTGTTTTCCATAGTGGTTGCACCAGTCTGCAATCCCACCAACAGTGAACTAGGGTCCCCATTTCCCCACACCCTCTCCAACACTTGTTGTTTGTTTCTTTGTTTATGGTAGCCATTCTGGCTGGTGTTAAGTGGTATCTCATTGTGGTTTTGATTTGCATCTCTCTGATAGCTAGTGATATCGAGCATCTTTTCCTGTGTCTCTGGGTTCTCTGTATGTCCTCCTCGAAGAAGTGTCTGTTCAAGTCCTTTGCCCATTTTTTAATTGGGTTGCTCGTCTTCTTTGAGTGAAGTTGTGTGAGTTCTTTGTATATTTTGGAGATTAAACCTTTGTCTGAGGTATCATTGGCAAATATGTTCTCCCAAACAGTTGGTTCTCTTTTTATCTTGATACTGTTTTCCTTAGCCATGCAGAAGCTTTTAAGTTTGATGACATCCCATTTGTTTATTCTTTACATCATGTTCCTTGTTCTAGGGGATGTATCAGTAAAAATATTGCTGCATGGAATATCATTTTCCTGTCAATGCTCTCCTCTAGGGCTTTAATGGTGTCATGGCTTATATTTAAGTCTTTTATCCACCTTGAATTTATTTTGCTGTGTGCTGTAAGTTGGTGCTCGAGTTTCATTTTTTTGCATGTGGCTGTCCAGTTCTCCCAACACCATTTGTTGAAGAGGCTATCTTTACTCCATTTTATGTTACTGCCCCCTTTGTCGAATATTAATTGACTGTAGAGAGTTTGGTTTATTTCTGGGCTCTCTGTTCTATTCCATTGGTCTATGTGCCTGTTTTTATGCCCGTACCAGGCCGTTTTGATTACAGTGGTCTTGTAATACAGTTTGATATCAGGTATTGTAATCCCTCCTACTTTGTTCTTCTTTCTCAAAATTGCAGCTGCTATTCATGGTCTTTTGTGATTCCATATAAATTTTTGAAGTGTTTGTTCTATGTCTGTGAAATATGCCATTGGTACTTTAATAGGTATTGCATTGAATCTGTAAATTGCTTTGGGTAGTATGGACATTTTGATGATGTTAATTCTTCCAATCCATGAACACGGTATATGTTTCCATTTGTTTGTGTCTTCCTTGATTTCTGTCTACAGTGTTGTGTAGTCTTCTTCATATAAATAAGTCTTTAACCTCCTTGGTTAGATTTATTCCCAGATATTTTATTTTTGTTTTTGCTATATCGAATGGGATTTTTTTCTTGATTTCTGCCTCTGCTGTTTCATTGTTAGTATACAAAAGTGCCTTTGATTTCTGGATATTGACTTTGTAACCCGCTGTTTTGCCAAATTCATTTATTAGTTCGAGCAGTTTTTTAGTAGAGGCTATAGGATTTTCCATATACACTATCATGTCATCTGCACACAGTGACAGTTTTGTTTCTTCCTTTCTGATTTGGATGCCTTTTATTTCCTTTTCTTGTCTGATTGCTGTGGCTAGAACTTCTAATACTATATTGAATAGAAGTAGTGAAAGTGGACAACCTTGTCTTGTTCCTCAGCTTAGTGGAAAAGATTTTAGTTTTTGTCCATTGAGTATGATTTTGGCTCTAGGTCTTTCATATATGGCCTTTATTATATTGAGGAATGCTCCCCCTATTCCCACTTTGCTGAGTACCTTTATCATAAATGGGTGTTTTACCTTATCAAGAGCTTTTTCCGCATCTATTGATATGATCATGTGGTTTTTGTTTTTGCTTTTGTTTATGTGGTGTATTACATTTACTGATTTGCGGATATTGAACCATCCTTGCATCCCCGGGATGAATCCAACTTGGTCGTGGTGTATGATCTTTTTGACATATTGTTGGATGTGATTTGCCAATATTTTATTGAGGATTTTAGTGTCTATGTTCATCAGCAATATTGGCCTGAAGTTTTCTTTCTTTGTTGTGTCTCTGTCTGGTTTTGGAATTAGGATGATGCTGGCTTCATAGAAAGAGTTGGGGAGTTTTCCCTCCTTTTGGATTTTTTGAAATAGTCTGTGAAGAATTGGGGTTAGCTCTTCCTTAAAATCTTTGTAGAATTCTCCTGTGAAACCATCTGGTCCAGGGCTTTTGTGTGATGGGAGTTTTTTGATTACTTCTTCTATTTCATCTGCTGTTATTTGTTTCTGTCTTTTCACTTTTAGTCTGTGATGGTCTTTTGACCTGAGGTGGGTCTCTTGTAGTCAGCATATGTGTGGGTCATGCTTTCTTATCCATTCAGCTATTCTGTGTCTTTTAATTGGTGCATTTAATCCATTTACATTTAAGGTTATTAGTGAAAGGTACTTATTCATTGCCATTTATGTACCTGTGTTCCTCTCCGTCTCCCTCTTTTCCTTCCTTTCCTTAAAGCAGCCCTTTTAATAATTCTTGTAAAGCTGGTTTGGTGGAGGCGTATTCTTTTAGACTTCTTTTGTCTTGGAAGCTCTTTATTTGGCCTTCTCTTGGGAAGAAGAGAAGGACTAAAACTGGACAAAAAGGAAAAGAAATGAAGGACAGAGTATTGAAAGATAGAGCAACAATACAGTTTACAAGATATAAGATTAATTACAAAAGAAGTTGAGAGAGAAAAAAAAGGGGAAGGGAAAACACACACACACACACACAGACACACACACTGGAGAAGGAAAAAAAAAAAAGAAGCACCCTTCCTTTGTTGGTTTCAAACTGTCCAAACTGGTTTTTCTGGTTGTGGTCCCTCTGAGGGCAGGTTGCAGGCGCGCGCGGGAGCAGGCTGCCAATTGGTCTGTGGTTGTGCACACCCTGGGAGGCTGCCTGTGTCCGGAGTTATCCGACACTGTCCTCCTCAGTCCCGTGGCACGACCTAAGCGTTCCCACCCTCCCCTGGATGGCTGCTGGGTGGTTGGAGGCAAGCTGTGGTCTTAGAGCCCTTCAGTTCACTTTCCAATAGAGACTTCTCCACAAAGCCTGTCTCTCAGCCCAGCCCAACCCCAAAAGACCAGGGACAGTGTCCTTCTTAAATCCCCCGGGCTGGTGGGCTGGGGGGCTGGTGACCGAAGAGCCCGTAGTCGCCACCCTTTACGTTAACTTAAGCCCACAGGTGTCTGCCTGGTATTAACCTGCCTGCCTAGATGGGGAGGGGCGGACTCAGTTCTCTCCCACGGAGTCTGTTGCCGGCCCACAGGGTGCCGGGCCTCTGGCATTCACTCCGTCACAGGCGCCCCGGCCCTGAATTCAGATGGGGCTTCTGTTTCCAACTGATGGTGCTGGCCCCCATTGCGCGCCAATTCTCGTGGGTACTCATGCTCCGCTGGAGGTCGCCAGCCCTGGGCGCGCCTGGGTGCAGCCCACAGCCTAGGAGGCCGTGGGCACACAGCCGCTTTTGTCCTCACTCGCCTTCTGGAGTCCTTGCCGACCTGCAGCTGTCTGGTTCCTCTGTCACACTTTGTGGTCTCCTATTTTCATAAATGTTGGGGAACTGTTGGTTGATTATGCTGTTCTTCAGTAGATCTGCCTGGATTTTCCACCAGATGCACGGGAACTGGGTTCCCTCTGTGTTACTCTGTCGCCATCTTAACCCCTCCCAGCCTCTTCTTGTCTGCAAAGTTTCTTTAAAGAAATCAGCCGACAGTCTTATGGGTACTCCTTTGTAGGTAACTGTCTCCTTTTCTTTTGATGCTTTTAAGATTGTCTTCCTATCTTTCTTCTTGGGTAATGTAATTATGATGTGCCTTGGTATGTGCTTCCTTGGGTTCAATTTTAGGATCCTCTGAGCTTCCTGGACTTCCTGGAAGTCTATTTCTTTTGCCAGATAAGGGACATTCTCCTTCATTATTTTTTCAAATAAGTTTTCAATTTCTTGCTCTTTCTCTTCTCTTTCTGGCACCCCATATGATTAGAAGGTTGGAACATTTAAAGTTGTCCTGGAGGTTTCTAGGCCTCTCCTCATATTTTTGAATTCTTGTTTCTTCATTCTGTTCTGGTTGCCTGTTTTATTCTTCCTTCTGGTCCAAACCATTGATTTGAGTCCCAGTTTTTTTCCTGGTACTGTTAGTTCCCTGTACATTTTGAGAAAGGCTTTTAAAAAGTGGATCAGTCCTTGATATGCAGTTTGTTCCTAATTTTTTGTAATAAAGAAAAGACATTTGACATGGTCAGAATAGGAGAGTGGAAGAGTTTAGAAAAGGGGAGTAGAGTAAAACTTTTGTTAACTTGAACTGGGCTAATTTCTGTTCTGAATTGACTGGATTTTCCCAGTTTTTACCCAACTTCAAAAGAAACTGATGAATTCTGACCTTTTGCTACAACATGGGTAGAGCTGGAGACCATTATGCTAAGTACAAGTAAGCCAGGCAGTGAAAGACAAATTCCACATTATCTCACATATAAATAGAATGTAATGAACAAAATAAACTAGTGAACAAGATAAACCAGATGTACAGAAACATGGAACAGACTGACAGTTGTAAGAGGAGAGGGATGAGGTGGGAACTTATAGAAAGAAGGTGAAGGGATTAGTCATAGAACATATGAAAAATATTGAAATTACCCATGGACAACAATGTGGGGATTAGTTGTGAGCATGGGGTGCAGGCTGGGTTGAGAGAGGCAAGGGGAAAAATTTGAGACAACTTTAATAGTATAAACAATAAAATATTTAAATTAAAAGTAAACCAATTAATCAGAAACATTAAGATGTCACCTTATTTGAATCAAATAATTTAAATAATTATAATATATTTATCAACTGTATTCAACAGTAACACAGTAATCAGAATGATCATTTGCTAAATATTCTGTAAAATTGGTACTTTAACATAACAAATAATCTTATTTATATGTATGATATATATATATTAATAAATGCATGTACACATACATATATAGTATAAAATGATGTTAAAATAGTAATTCAACCAAGACTATAAATCAATAGATATCAAGTGTTAAAGTTACTGATGAAACAACTACTGAACCGATTAAATGGAGGCTATTAAAGAACTTTAAAAAAAGTGGTGTGACTGTTGAGACCAAGCATGTTGTAGGACTTACAAGAATAGCTTGAAAATCAAATGGATGATTGTTAAACCCTTCTTATACCTTGATGATATAAAAAATTCAGGGCAGTAGAAATTGAAGGTAGTTATATGAAGAAAGTATTTGGGGGATGTGCTTAATGTCCCTTCTGAAAGGGCATTGTAGAGTACCTGCCCCTCAACTTGAGCTTAGTAAAAGGGTTTTTAGTGGGTATTTGTGTGTCCTTCAGCCTGTCCTTAGTCCTGGAGTTGATGGGTAGAAGATCCATTGATAGTTCCCATGAACTGAAAGTGGTCCATTCATGACAGAGAAAGAAACACACACACACACACACACACACACACACACACACACACTCAGGACTGGTGGGGCTTATTCTTAGACTCTGCTCAAGAACAATAAACACTTGGAGAAACAGATGATAGCAGAGAGAAGCTGCAGGTATAGCAGGATTCCTGAGGCTGAGAAGGAAGTCCAAGCCAGGATAAAGAGAGAAGAATTTACCAACATTAAGAAAACTGCAGATGAGACAGCCACAACAATATAGATGAAAGGGGGACTTAAGGAAGTGTCCTAAAGAGATAAGCTTTAGATTCATGAAGGCCTGGGAAGACCCAAATCAGTTTATAGTGATAAATAATTGAGGTGTTCTTCTCCCTTCTCCAGACACAATAACCCTTGGGGGATCACAAAGTGTAGTTTAGAAAGAGGAGTAGAAATGCTAGTTGGTAAGGGAAGAAATCAATCACATTCTTCCCAAAATACAGTTGTCCTGTTTGATCCATGTCTCAGCAGCATCCAAATATCTGCAACAGAGGACTTTGAATTTTATGTTAAGAATGAAGTTATGATTACCTTCCCTAGACATATTAAATACGTATCGGATCCACTTTTGTTTAGGACTTAAAGTGACCATGGTATTGGCTGTTATATAATAGAGACTACAAATAAAGTCATGGGGTCCAGTTGAATTTTCATCTAGGGACAGAGGAAGACATGCTAGTTCATAAACTGCATTTATAAAAGTGTAGAAAAACATTTAGAAGGATAAACATCCAACTGTTCACAGGGTTATTGCTTGGAGGTAGAATTGGATATAGGGAATTAGGGTACTTTCATATTTTACCATTGGTATTTCCTCTCTAAATTTACAGAGTTTGAGTTGAAATCTTTTACACTTACATTTTCAAAATTAACATAATTTAAGTTCTTATGCAAATGAACAAATGTTGTACATACACACTGTTTGCAAATGCCATGATAGTATACATAGAAAGCCCTATGGACTCCACAAAAAAATTACTTGACCTAATAAATGAATTTGGCAAAGCAGCAGGAAACAAAGTCAACATTCAGAAACAGAAGGCATTTTTGTACACTGACAATGAAATATCAGCAACAGAAATTAGGGAAAAAATCCCATTTACTATAGCAACAAGGAAAAAAATAATTAGGAATAAATTTAACCAAGGAAGTAAAAGACCTGTATGCAGAAAACTACACAGACCTGAAGAAACAAATTAAGGAAGACACAAATAAATAGAAGCATTACCATGCTCATGGATTGGAAGAACTAGCATCATTAAAATGTCCATGGCGGAGATGGGAGGGGGGTGGGGAGCACTGGGGGGGTGCAGGGCTGGGAATACAAGAAAGAATACTGTACTTGAACAAAAGTTAAATAAAAAAAAATGTCCATACTACCCAAAGAAATCTATAGATTCAAATGCAACTCCTATTAAAATACCAATGACATATTTCACATACATAGAACAAATATTTCAAAAATTTACATGGAAACAATAAATGACCCCAAATAGCAGCTGCAATTTTGAGAAAGAAGAACAAACTAGGAGGGATCACAATACCTGATATCAAACTATATTACAAGGCCACTGTAATCAAAACAGTCTGGTATTAGCATAAAAACAGACACATGGGCCAATGGAGCACAATAGAGAGCTCAGTAATAAACCCGTGTCAATACAGTCAGTTAATATTCAACAAAGGGGACAGGGACATAAAATGGAATAAAAATAGCCTCTTCAATAAATGGTATTGGGAGATCTGGACAAGTACATGCAAAAAACAAAACTAGACTACCAACTTATGCCATACACACACATACACAAAAACTCAGGATGGTTAAAAGCCTTAAATATAAGTTGTGACACCATAAAAGTCCTAGAGGAAAACATAGGCAGGAAAATAGCAAATATTCCATGTACCAATATTTTCATTGATGTATCCCTATGGCAAGAGATATAAGGAAAAGAAAAAACAAAAGGGATTACAACAAACTGAAAAGCTTCTGCACAGCTGAAGAAAACACCAATGAAATGAAAAGGCAACCAACTGTATGGGAAAAAATATTTGCCCATGATACCTCGGACAAGGATTTGATCTCCAAAATATATAAAGAACTCCCATGACTTCACACCAGGAAGACAAACAATTCATTTAACAAAATGGGCAAAGCTTTTTTCTAAGCGAAAAAATAATGAATGAATGAATAAATAAATAAATAAATAAACAAATAAATATAAATAAATAAGTGGGCAAAGGACCTAAACAGACACTTCTCCGAGGAGGACATGCAGAGGGCCCAGAGACACATGAAAAATGCTGAACATCACTAGCCATCAGAGAGATCCAAATTAAAAGCACAATGAGATACCACTTCAAACCAGCCATAATGGCCATCATAAACAAAGCAATAAATGACAAGGTTGTGGAGAAAATGGAACCCTATTTTATTCTTGGTGGAAATCTGGTACAGCCACTGTGAAAAACAGTATGGAATTTCCTCAAAAAGCTAAAAATGGAACTGCGAACCATGAAACATCAGTTGAAAAGAACCTGTGCACCTCAATGTTCATAGCAGCACTATTTACTATAGCCAAGTGCTGGAAACAGCATAAATACTCATCAGTAAATGAGCAGATCAAAAAACTGTGGTACATTTACACAATGGAATCCTACACAGCAGAAAGAAAGAAGGAGCTCCTACTTTGGCAACAGCATGGATGGAACTAGAGAACATTATACTAAGTGAAATAAGCCAGGCGGTGAAAGACAAATACCATATGATCTCTACCTATAAGTGGATTCTATTCAACAAAACAAGTGAGCAAAATAGAGTCACAGATATGGAAATAAAGAGAAAACTGACAGTGACCAGAGGGGATGTGGGAAGGGAACAATGGGGAAAGAAGAAGAAGGGGTAAGCAAAGGAACATGAATAGAGGGGTCATGGGTATAGAAAATGGGGGTATTGACTGTGGGATTGGGGGACTGGGTAGGGGTGAACAATGGGGAAAAAGGCAGAAAAACTATAACTGAACTACAATAAAAATTGTACATACTCACATAGAGTGAATAAGTGTGTGTGATTTCAAAAATAAAGGATTATATTCTTGGTGAGTATTGACTTTTTTGTTAAAAAATAATTGGCATGAACAGTGATGAAATTTCCAAAATAGCCACCCATGTTAGTGATCTCTGATCAAGCATTCATTCTGCTTTCTGTGTTGAGATGTCTAGTTTGAATCAAGAGGAAACACTGCATCTAGTCTCACTCTGAAATTCATGGAGCTCTCTGCTTGATATAATATAAAAAGACCTTTATTATTCAATCTGTGTATTCATCTGTGCAACCACATTTCCTTAGGGAAATGCTTGAAAATGGGATTTTTGTGGCCTTCTCTCCTGTTTGACTTTCCTTCCCCCTCCCTTTCCCTATCCTCACCCAGGTATCTATTAGTTTTCTCCTTCAATAACACCATTCTGGCTGCACTGACAGTGCTTTTTAATGTAGGAGATGTACTTCAGACATAACACCAGGTCACTTTCTGAGTAACATTTTATGGGATTGATTAAACTTGAGCACCATAACTGTGGACGTTACAAGTCAGAAAAGAGACTCAGAGTGTCACGCTCTAGACAATTTGTGCCCCACAATTTTGAAAAATCAAATAGAGAAAAGCATTTTATGTGTTTTTAAAAAGAAGCTGTCATCTATTTTTGAGTCTTCTGTATTTAAAAGACCTCAATGTTTAAAATGAAATAATATATTTTATACTAATGAAGTTAAGTTACAGTAAATAGGTATATAAAAGAAGGACTTTTAAATTGTAGGGGTGAAGATAAAGACTTAAATTGGTTTCTTCATGGGCTCCAAATCTAACTGCATAAGTTTTCCTCTTTTGCTGCTGAAATATGAAGATACTTTTGCTCTTGACAAAGTTTTCAAGGTTGTAAAATGATGCAGAACTAACTTTTTATTACAGAAATACATCTTTTGGACTAAAATGCAGTGGAATCATGGACCGAAGGTAAAAAAAAAAACTTTTGGAATTTGGAAATCCAAATAATTGACTTTATCTGTACATAAAGGTGTATCGCCAGTGGCTCAGTGCTATGGGTTCATGGTTACAGAAACATACCAAGGAAAGGAGAAAAAAACTGAGATAGGAAAAAATCCACCCTTAATTCATAGGGTTGGTTTTGTGCTGTCAACTTAGCTAGGTTGGAACTATGTCTCTCAGAATTTCCTTTCCTCCATAGTTCTGGATTAGAGTTGACTAGTAGAAACCTGAGGGTCAGTGTTGGCAGGAGGAAGTACCACTTTGAATGTCAAAGGTTGTTTATATTGTTCCTTTTTGCTGGAGGTGCTGTGCAGGTCACTGATCTGCCACCTCGGTTCCTTGGAGTTGCAGCTGAGCCCATGGCTCCTCCAGCTCTGGCAGTATCAGCAAGTTCAGTTTTTCTGAATCCTAGGCCAGGCACATGTGAGAAACTCCATGACAGGTCACCTTCATTAGTGGGTTAGAAGAGGTGATAATCAGGTACTGATTGCAGTTTGTTCTTGCTTTTTCCCAATTTGCATTCAGCTTTTTTTCTTGACTGCCTTTCCTACTGACCTACAAGAACTTCAGACTCCACACCCGAGCTCACAGCCTTCCAGAAGCCTGTTTGTCTTAGACAATGAATGCTATTAATCTTGAGTTATTTGTCTGAAAAATATTGCCATCTCAATGAACTTAATTTTGACTTCCTACTTTTCCCCTTAAATTTCATTTTTGCCACTAGACTTTAGAAGAATATGGCATGAAAACCCTGTTGAAAAAATTTTCTAATATATACTATCTGATTAAACTTTGCAATAAGAGTAGAGCAATCTAAAGTCAGTATATGAAATTATTTTTAAATTGCAATGTGCTGCACTTTTCAGCTACATACATAAGTAAAATAAATCAACTTCTGTCTTATCAGCATTGGGGGAATCTTTCATGTGTGATCATTGTATTTTAAAGTCAGCAATATGCACACTGTTTTTCTAAATAAAGGTAATATTACTAACTTCTCTTTAGTAAGGCTTATGCCTGAGTTGCGATTATGTTTTTTTTTTAAATTGGTTTGTTTGAAACACTACTCTCAGCACAGAAGAAAACATTTACTAAATGGTAGCTATTATTATTTCAATGATGTAATTTAAAAACTCTAAATTTTTTCATTTGACTTTATAATTTTAAAAAACATCTCCCTAAGTACTATTTGTGTGTGTGTGTGTGTGTGTGTTTGGGAGTACAATCTATCTAGGCATAGAGTAGTAAGATTATTATTGGGCAGATACTTTTTGTAATAAGTGCTACTTTCATTTATTTGAAGTGTGGTATGTCATATATTTGCTTATGCTCATGTGCACACAAACAAATACCCATGTAGTACTTGTGTAGATTTGGTCTTACTGTGTCTTATAAATACAAGTTGAAGTTCTAACCCCGACAAGTTCTTCTTTAATATATACTAGTAATAGAAAAATATATGGTCATGTCAAGGCATAATGTGAAAGTAGGTGTCCTACTAGTAGAATAGAAAGCTGACATTTTTTGTTTGTTTAGCAAGTACAATCTTTATGTACATTTGTGTATGTACACCAATGCATATATATAAAAATGTGTATATTTATGTGTATATAAACACACATTTACCTACATGTAATCATATAATATGTACAAATACATATATAATATTCATGGTCTTCACTTAACAGATCAGTATCAACCATAATATCTTTTTAAAAATGTATTTTATTGATTATGCTATTACAGTTGTCTTATTTCCCCCCTTTATTCCTCTCTGCCCTGCATCCCCCCATGTGCATTGCCTCTCCCTTTAGCTGATGTCTGTGGGTCATACATATAAGTTCTTTGGCTTCTCCATTTCCTACACTATTCTTAACCTTCCCCTGTCTATTTTGTACCTACTATTTATGATCCATACTCCCTGTACCTTTCCCCTCTTTCTCCCTGTTCCTACTCCCCACTGATAACCCTCCATGTGATCTCCATTCCTGTGATTCTGTCCCTGTTCTAGTTGCTTGCTTAGTTTGATTTTTTTTAGGTTCAGTTGTTGATAATTGTGAGTTTGTTGTCATTTTACTGTTCATAGTTTTGATCATCTTCTTTTCTTAGATAAGTTCCTTTAACAACCATAATATCTTTTGTTTTGTTTTCACTATTTTTTTGTTGTTTAAGTATAGCTGCCTCAATTTCCCGTTGCCATTTTCCCCTGGCCCACCCTCTCTCCTTCCTTCTTCTGGCTTTGTCCAGAGCCTTATCCTGTCCTATAGTCTTTCTATGAAGCTTCCTATAAATTCCCTAAGGAAGTGAAAAGCTGTCTCCTTTCTGCCTTGTCTTTGAGCCTATGTACTCAGGGACTTAATGATGGCATCCTTTATTCCTCCCTTCCTTACCTTTGCATTTTAGTTCCCTTTTCCCTTGTCTCAATGTTCCTATTAAATTATTATGGCTTTAGGTAAATAAAAATTAGTTATCTCTTTCCAAATGGCTAGAGACCCCTAGTATACATTCACACAAATGTGAACATATGTATATATATTCACATGTATGCAGATTTTCTGAAGCAAACCTCTCTCGCTCTACTGCACTTGCAAATTTCCCAAATACTGTTATGATAATGCTAGGTGATTTATTTTACATAAGGATGCATTTGAAGGGTGCAGCACATTGTTATTTGCAAACCATTTAACTTGCTAAGATCAGATTGTTCTGCTTTATCTGCAAAGTTCACCCACAAGGAATTTAATATAAATGCTTTTATTCTTGTTGTTTCATGTATTGTACTTTCCTGAGATGTGATGGATGAGTTTGATATGAGTGTGTGGGGGAGGAGAGAAGGAAATTAGCCACTGTGTCTTCTATGGAAAAGCAAACCCTAGCCCTCCATTTCCCACAAGACTATTGAGAGTATTCGAGGACTCCCAGGAGAATGATGGAACAGTCTCACAGGGAGACATTATTACTTAGATGTAAGGTGAATGAGCATGGGCCCAGGGAACAATGAATCAGAATATTGTCTTTCTAGCTCATATTATTACCTTGAAACTTATAGAGTAAGTGACTGAGTGCCAGTGCCCTCACGAAATGTAAAGAAAGTTCAGTTTGTTCCCTTCTCTCCTGCTAACATTCATCATATGGTGGTGTAGTTCCAGGAAGTTATAGGACTAAGACTGGTGTCCTTGCTTTGCCATTAACTCATGTGATTTGGGGTAAATTTCTTTTACTTTTTGGATCCCTCATATATAAAATGAATAAGAAATTTCTAAGGTCTTTGCAACTCTCAAATTTTATGGTTGTCTTATATATCAGCTCCCTCTACTTTCCTTAAACTCCCTCCTTTCCTGAACTATGGTTTCCCATGCCTTATATCCTTTTATAATGGGTCTTTATTTTTTAAATGTGTACACATTTTATTGTAGTGCATAACTCATTTTCTTTCCATTTATACATTTAATTAAATGTTTATTGAGCTCCTACAATACCCCAAATGCTGGAAAGGAGATATTGAACAAGAGATTAAATAAGGCATCTCTTCAGAAAAGAGGGGTTGCAGATGAAAAAAATTAAATATTTTGTTATGCAGAGTGATGTTCTAGGAATGGAGAACTACAGGGTGTCTTGGGATCAAATAAATCAAGGGGCTGGCATGTGCCTCCTGGAGATTAGGAAAGAGATCCTGGAGATGTGGTAGTTAGAGGAGGCTTGAAATTTAAGTACCAGATAACTAAACAGATTGGATATACTCAGGAGATCAATAGACAAGGCTTGGTCATTCGTAATATATAGTGAGTGGTGAGAAAAAAAGAAAAGTAAAGATAAAGTTCAATTGTTAACTGGCTTGTGGATAGTGGATAAATTTGGGAAAACAGAAAGAGGAGAGGAAAAAGCAGTGAATTTTTAGGTTGAAAGTGTTTAGCAAAAGTTGATTCAATTAGAAAGTAACCAGTAATAATACCAGTATTTAAAATTTAAGAGTGTTTTTTTTAGAGCAAAACACTTTCATCTATATTTTCTCATAAGCCTCATAATAAATCAGAAGGTAGATATTATTATTTCTAATATTTAAATGATAAGAAAAATTTCCAAGTTTTCAGATAGGCAGAAAGATGGCCACATGTCCTTGTGATGTCACAGTGTGTAACAGGATTGTCTAATTCTCCTGAGGTAAGTATCTTTGTTTGGTTTACTGTTTTTTGTTGAGGATATTTTTACAACTCTACAAGGGTAGATGTTAACTTGTAGAAAGCTGATAGAGATACAAATGATTCTTAGTTGCTGGAATAAAAATTTCCATCTGGTATAAAATTTAACCCCAAAGGTTTTATTGTTCTGTTAAACACTAAACTAGTATTGTATTTTACTCTGCCTTTGTCTCTAATTTAGCAATCTTATTCCAGCAAACTGTTTCTGCTATAATCCCTTGAAATAACTACCATCCTACTTGTTTATTTAATTAGATTTATTTAGTAAGTTAAATAAATATTTGGCATGTATTCATTATATGTCTGTATGAGTCATGTTTTTAGCTTTTTAAAAATAATACTTTAAGAGAGTTGAAGCAAAAGAAGGAATTGATATTGTAACCATGTATAGTCTTTTTAAATAAAAATATCAAAAATAGAATATAAGATTTTTAATAATTAGGTCAAAGCTAATAATTGATACTGAGCTTTAGTCAACTCTAATCCTTATTTATTTTAATTTTTAATTGTGGTAAAAACAGAGCACTAAATTTACCATCTTAACCATTTCTAAGTGTACAGTTCAGTTGTGTTAGGTATAGCCAGATTTATGTATGACAGATCCCTAGAATATTTTTGTTTGAAAAACTGAAACTCTGTACCCTTTAAACAACTATTCCCCATTTCCCCTCCTCAGTAGCACTATTTATTAAAAAGCTGTCTTTGTTTCTGATTAATGAGGTAACTCTCATTACAGATCATAGATTTACTGTTTTCAACTGACCCATCTAACAACTCTCCAGACAATACGATACTGGTTTATCGTATCATGTAGCTTCACAATTGTAGCTTCACAATTTATTGTAGCTTCACAATTTGATTTGCTCTCTCATGGGACTACTACTCCATTGCGGCACCTATTTTTTAAAAGGGGTTTTCTTCCAATTGTTTCAGATTAATATATATTTTTTAAAATTAAAAGTTGAGATTTTAATTAGAATTTCATTCATATTAAGAACTGTCTGGTATTTCTTTACTTATTCAAATGTTTGAACAAATACTTGAAAAAAATTTACTAGATTTTTATACAAATCCTAACATTCATTTCTGTTTTTCCCCTAGATACTATGCTTTTAAACAATTATGCATGAAATTTAAAAATATTCATTTTCTGAGTGGTTTCTACAAACATATAGAAAAACATTTCCTTTCTGTGACTTCATCTTATATTGCTACTTGATTAGTCTTTAGAACTAATTGTAATTGTTTGACTTTCTTGGACTTTCTGAGATATATAATTCTATAGCCAGGATAACAATCTTTTACCTCTCCTTGTGCTTTTTTGTTCATTAATAATGCATTATTAAGTTGGCTAGAACTAAGACTAGAACTTTGTTGAATATAAAATTATAATTGTGTTACTACTGTATTTAATGGCACTTTTTTTTGGTCTTTGTTTAGCTTTGTGGCTGTAAGTGATTGAATGTAAATATTGGGTTTTATGTTTATTTTTTTGTATTTTATTGTTCATTTTTATTGTATTTTTCATTGCAACTTATCACCCTTAGAGCCTCTTCCACCTCTGCCCACCCCTCACCTGCACCTCACCACAACACCACACTATTGTAGGTGTCCATGAGTTCTTTCTCTCTCTGTCTTTTTGCTCCATCCCTCTACCACCACCAATACCCCTGCCCAGAGCTGTCAGCCTGCTCTCCATCTGTGAGTCTGTCTCTATTTTTCTTGTTAGTTCAGTTTATTTCTTAAATTCTATAAATTCTTAAATTCTATACTGTGTCCTATTGTGTGGTCGATCTTTGAAAATGTTCCATGTGCATTTGAAAAGAATGTGTGTTTAGCTTCTTTGGGATAAAGGGCTCTATATATATCAGTTAAGTACATTTCAACTAGGGCGTTTTTCAATGCCACAATATTTTTGTTGATATTTTGTCTGGACGATCTGTTCATTTTTCACAGTGGGGTGTTAAAATCCCCTACTATAATTGTGTTGCGGTCAATATCTTTCTTGAGGTCCTCTAAGATTTTCTTTATGTATTTGGGTGCTCCTGCATTGGGTGAATATATATTTATGATGTTAATGTCTTCTTGGTGGATTCCTCCCTTGAGTATTATGAAGTGACCTTCTGGGTCTCTCTTTATGGCCCCTTTTTTGAGGTCTATTTTGTCTGATATGAATATTGCTACCCAGCTTTATTTTCTTATCTGTTTTCTTGGAAATTTTGTTTCTAGCCCTTCACTTTTAGTCTGTGATGGTCTTTTGTCTTGAGGTGTGTCTCTTGTAGGCAGCATATGTGTGGGTCATGCTTTCTTATCCATTCAACTATTCTATGTGTTTTGATTGGAGCATTTAATCCATTTATGTTTAAGGTTATTATTGATAGGTACTTATTCATTGCCATTTGTGTACCTGGGTTCCTCTCTGTCTCTCTCTTTTCCTTCCTTTCTGGAAAGCAGTTTTTTAGCATCTCTTGCGGAGCTGGTTTGGTGGAGACATATTCTTTTAAATTTCTTTTGTCTTGGAAGCGCTTTATTTGGTCTTCTATTTTGATTGAGAGCCTTGATGGGTAAAGTAGCATTGGTTGTAGGCCTCTGGTTTTCATTACTTGGAATAGTTCTTGCCATTTTCTTCTTGCTTGGAGTGTTTCCATTGAGAAGTCAGCAGTAACCTTATTGGGACTCCCTTGTATGTTGCTTCCTTTTTTCTTTCTTGCTGCCTTTAAGATTCTCTCTTTATTTTAGAATTTTTTTTTATTTTAAAGATGATGTGTCTTGAAGTGGGCCTCTGTGGGTACATTTTGATTGGGACTCTCTATAGTTCCTGGATTTGTGTGACTATTTCTCTCATCAATTTAGGTAAGTTTTCCATTACTTTTTCAAATAGGTTTTCTGTCCTTTGTTCTTCTTCTTCCCCTTCTGGTATCCCTATTATTTGGATATTATTACGTTTCATATTGTCTCTCATATTTTTCTTAATCCCTCTTCATTCTTTCTGAGCCTCTTTTCTTTTTCTTGTTCTTTCTGAGATTTTTTTTGTATTTTGTCCTCCAGCTTGCTGATCTGATCTTCTGCTTTATTGATTCTGCTTTTGATTCCTCAGTTCAGAAATTGTATTCTGCATTTCCTCTTGACCATTGCTGATAGTTTATATTTTCTTTTTCATGTTGATATAGTTTGCTGTGAGTTCACTATAGCTCTGCTGTAGTTTCTGGTAGCTCATTGTGAGCTCTTTGAACTTCCTGATAACCAGTGCTTTGAATTCAATATCTGATAGTTGACTTGCCTCTATTTCGTCTAACATTCTTTTTGAGGCTTCCCCCTTTTATTTCAGCTGGGGATTTTTTCTTTGACTTCCCATTGTTTGTGAGACTCTTCTTGTTACCCTCAGCTTCTTAAACTGGTCTGTTCTCATTCCTTGGATTTATGGTGTGAACTTCTGTGGTAGAATACCTGTGAAATTCAGTGGTGCAGTCTCCTTGGGGTATCCTGGTGTTCTCTGCATCCACCTACTTTGTGTGTGTGTGTGTGTGTGTGTGTGCATGTGTGTGTGATCAGTTGGTTGGGAGGTAAAATGTTTTACGACAGTGGGAGAGTATTTTATGATATTTACAGTCCCAGCCAGTAGAGAAGAAGTAGAAGATCTTTAGGCTATCTATAGTGTTAACCATAATCTTCAACCCAACTTGCCACTTTTAAGAAAGGATGGAGAAAAGACAAGTCTCTTGTTGGGTTGGAAGTCTTGTGAGTTGGATCTAGAAAGCAGTGAGGTTGTGGGAGGTCAGATTCTGAGGTAAGGTGAGAGTAAAGGATAGTAAATAGGTGTAGTGGGTGAGCAAATAGAATTAACCACTACAGTAACAGAATTCAGGAACCTGTAAAGTGGACTAAGATCCAGAAGATGTGTTGTGAAGTATTTACAGTTGTATAGAACAGCTATTATTTACAATAATATTAGAGCAACAATCATATGACAGACTCCATGTGATCAGGATAACATGAATAGGGGGTATAGAACTTTGGGTAGTGTGCTAAATGAAAACAAGTTGCATGAAGTATAGAAAATTAGCAATACACTGTGGAGGAGAGAACAGGGGAAACCTGTCTAATCATAGAATACAACCAGCCAAGACAAAGAAGCCTATGCGGAAAGAGGAGGAATACAAAGATACTATTATAAAAGAAGTGAGAATAATGAAATAATGATAATAATAATAATACAATTATGCAGCAAACTGTGGCTACTCTGCTATAGCAAAGTGAAATTTGTCTCTCTGTCTCTACTGTTGGGTTGCCCCCTTTTTGGGTCCAACTTTGGTCTTTTCGAAGTTCCAAGTTGTTTGTGTTATGTGTGGGTAAAAGAAAAAACAAAAGAAAACAACAGCAAGAATAAAAAAAGGTGTGAGAAGGGAGGAAAAAGCAATAAGTTTGGAAAGAAAGGAAGAAGGAGTAAACCAGGAAAGAAGAAAGGTGAGGAGGAAACAAGTATTGAAAGATAAAGCAATAATAAAATTAAAAAGATACAAGATCACTTAAAAAACAAACAAAGGAAAACACAGCATCTCTTATTGGTTTTAACCAGGCCAAACTGGTTTTACTGGCTGCAGCGCTGAGGGGGCATTCCTGTGGTCTTTCTGCGAGCCCTCTCCCAAGAGCTATCCTGGCGCCTCTCCCCAGTGCCCCATGAAGGGGGTCTAGGTTCTTTTCAGAGCACTTTCCCTGGGGATCCTCAGTGTGGGCTGGGGTGTGGGCACGTGTGCGCCAGCCAGGCTGTCCAGGTCCCACAGGATCTGGCACAGTCCTTCCCAGTTCTGTGGGGGAACTCAAGGGCTTCTGCCCATCCTCTGGATCATTGCCAGGCTGGGTGGGGAGCAGGACAAGTGTCTTTCACAGAAGAATCCTTCAGTTTACTTTCCAAAAAATTTCTCAAGAAAGCCTGCCTCTCAGCCCATATTAATCCCCCAGCCAGACCAGTGATTATCAGAGTCAGAGCCCACCAATGCACCTCTCAATTCTCCGGGGCTGGTGACCACAGAGTCAGTGGTTTAACACAGCCCTTTGTCCTTATTGCCCTCTCTGTAAACTCAAGCAGAAAATTCTCTCCCCACTTTTGCCCAGCCTTGCTCATACAGGGAGGGAGGGAACCAATGACCTGGCTCTCTCCCAAGAACCTTGCAGCAAGGCCCAAGGCTCCCAAAAGAGTCTGCCATAGACCCACTGGGCACAGGGTCTCCCAAAGAGTCACTGGCAGATGCACCAGGCACTGGGAGCTGGTCGCCGGCTAAGGCCACTGCTGCTCTTGTCTTTGCTCCAGTCCCTGAGACTCTACTGATCTGCAGCTGTCTCCTTACTGTCTGTTCTTTTTGTGTGTGTCCGTTACAATTTCTGGTCTCTTAATTTCATATATGCTGGGGAACTGTTGGGTGTTTGCACTGTTCTTCTGTAGATCAGCCAGGATTCTCTCCCATGTGTATGGGGAAATGGAATCTGCTCCTTCCTACTCTGTTGCCATATTCCCTTTCCAGTTTCTTCTTTTTTATGGCTGAATAATATTCCATTATATAAATGTCCCATAGTTGTTTTATCTACTCATCTACTGGTGGACATTTGGACTGTTTCCAAATATTGTGTATTTTATTTTATTATTTTATTATTATTTTTAAAGGTTTTATTTATCTTCAGAGGGGAAGGGAAGGAGAGAGGGAGAGAAATATCAATGCATGGTTGCTTCTTGTGCATCCCGTGCAGAGAACTGGTCTGCAACCCAGGCCTGTGCCCTGACTGGGAATTGAACTGCAATACTTTGGTTTGCAGGCCCACACTCAATCCACTGAGCTACAGCAGCCAGGACCAAATCTTGTGTATTTTAGGTAACACTGCAATGAACATAGGGATGGATATATATTTTTTGAATTAATGTTTGGGGTTTCTTTGGTTATATTCCCGAAAGTAGAATTGCTGTCTCTGAGGCAGTTTTATTTTTAAATTTTTGATGTACTGCCACACTGCTTTTCACAGTGGCTGTATTCTTCTGCATTTCCAATAACAGTTCGCTAGGGTTCCCTTTCCACATCCTCTCCATTACTTGTTGTTTGTTGATTTATTCATGATAGCCATTCTGACAGGTGTGAAGTGATATCTCATTGTAGTTTTAATTTGCATTTCTCTGATAATTAATGACATTGAGCATCTTCTTATATGTCTATTGGTCACCTGTGTATCCTCTTTGGAGAAGTGTCTAATTAGTTCCTTTGCATATTTTTTACCTTTGCCCATTTTTTCACATGTTTTTTATTGTTCAAGCACAGTTGTCTCCATTTCCACCCCCATCACCACTACTCCTTCTCACCCCAGCCATCTCCACTTCCCACCCTTGATCTAACCACACTTTGGTTTTGTCCATGTGTCCTTTATACAAGTTCTTGAAAATGCTTTTCCCCCATTAGCCCCTTCCACCTCCCCTCTGGTTACTGTCAGTTTGTTCTTTGTCTCAATGTCTCTGATGGTATTTTCTTCACATGTTTATTTTGTTGGTTATGTTCCACTTAAACGTGAGATCATATGGTATTTGTCTTTCAATGCCTGGCTTATTTCACTTAGCATAATGCTCTCCAGTTCCATCCATGATGTTGCAAAGGGTAGGAGCTCTTTTTTTTTTTTTGCTGTGTAGTATTTCCTCACATAAATGTACCATAATTTTTTGATCCATTCATTTACTCATGGCACTTAGGTTGCTTCCAACACTTGGCTATTGTAAAATGTGCTGCTATGAACATCGAGGTGCATAGGTTCTTTTGAGTTGGTGTTTCAGGGCTCCTAGGGTATAATCCTACCAGTGGAATCAAAAGACAGTTCCATTTTTAGTTTTCTGAGGAAATTCCATACTGTTTCCACAGTGGCTGTACCAGTCTGCATTCCCACAAACTCTGAACTAGGGTTCCCTTTTCTCTATAACCTTGTGAGCACTTGTTTGTTGATTTGTTTGTGATGGCCATTCTCATTGGCATGAACTGGTGTCTCATTGTGGTTTTAATTTGCATCTCTCTGATGGCTAGTGATACTGAGCATGTTTTCATGTCTCTGAGCCCTTTGTATGTCCTCCTTGGGGAAGTGTTTATTCAAGTCCTTTGCCCGTTTTTTAATTGGGTTGTTCATTGTTTTTGTTTTTTTTTTTTTGGTATTGAGTTTTATAAATTCTTTATAATATAAACTTTTGATATTAACTTCTTATCAGACGTATTGGTGAATATTTTCTCCCATTCAGTGGGTTGTCTTTTCATTTTGTTGATGGTTACCTTTGTTGCAGAAAATGTTTTAGTTTTATATAGTTCCATTTGTTTATTTTTTCTTTTGTTCCTTGTTATTCTGTTCCATGAGGCAGCTCTCACATATCTGAATGTGGTGAGGCAGGCAACTTTTTGCAATGTTAGCTTTCCTTTTCAGTTTTGTCAACCTTCAGCTCAACAGATAAGTCTTCTTTCAAGAATAGGGGTCCCCAACCCCCAGACTGTGGGCTAGTAACATTAGGAACTGGGCCATGAGTGAAGTTCACCTGAGCTCTTTCTTCTGTGGGCCCCCCTATCCAACTCTGTCTTCTAGAAAATGGGTTCCTGGTGTCAAAAAGGTTGGGCACCACTGTTCAAGAAGATAATATTGAAATATTGAATACTGATTCTTGTACTTGCACTCTGGCATACCAGCTTTCTCAAGGTTCCTTCTATACTTAATTAACTATGTTCAACAGCTATGAATCCTGCACATTCTAGTTCATTCAGCTCATATTTCTCTATCTTGAATACAAGGACATGAGACATTTTATAAGATGTTCTGATGAAATCATGGCAGAATAAACCTCTGGCAACCTATTGCCTAGCAGTCTAGTGAACCCAGAAGAAATGAAGCTAGTCCAGTTTATAAAAATGAACCCCATTTTCATTTTCAATGCTCATAAACCATCTAACATTATCTTGAGGTTCAATATAAAATGTTTGTTAAATCTACTTTTTATTTCTTTTGAAAATGTAAACACTTGCTCTCATCTAGTCTTTGGGAACCTTTCCCTTTGTCAGCATTTTGACCATAGTTTTGGGTTATAACTGTGTTCTTTTCAATATTCTGGAATGTAATTATTTTGGGCCTGATACTTGAATTTATTTAAAATTGCTGACTGTGTCCTTGCTGTCTTTCACCTTTCTTGGGCTTTAATTCCTCTGAAACCATATTGGTGCTTTCCTCTCTGAATGAAGGTCATGCTGTGCACAGAGAAGACTGACACAGAACAGGTGTAGAAAAGCTTTCACTACACATAATGGATTGATAATGACACTTTCTTTGTTTTGTGAAAATAAATATCTTAAAAAGGCCCATTTGGTCTACAGCATTTTCCCAATCCTCAGTTCATTTTGGATTTTAACTTTCAAAACAATATTCCTACAGCTTTTTCACTTAGAAACATTCCTTTTAGATTATGTCCTCCCCCTTTTTTCACTTTTGTATGAGGTTTTTACTTAACCTTATTAGTGTGCAGTATTTCATTAATATTTCTTTCTCATTACAGTAATTTTTTATCACATTGTCAGTATTTGGCTAAAAGTCCTATATCCTTCCCTCATGAGGGAAACCTCTTTCCCTCATAGAGTTTCTGTTAGCATATATCTAGCAAGGCCTGAAGACATATATGTTATGGAAAGATTGTGTGATGAGAGTTGAACGTAAATACTCAGGTGTTTACCTAGCTAGTATATAGAGTTGTTTATATC
Source organism: Sturnira hondurensis (assembly GCF_014824575.4). Lineage (NCBI taxonomy): Eukaryota > Metazoa > Chordata > Mammalia > Chiroptera > Phyllostomidae > Sturnira > Sturnira hondurensis. Next base: position 4,023,612 of record NW_028074352.1, on the reverse strand, counting down.
TATATATAGTAGTATATAATGTATTTTTAGCTTTATAATGTGTACAAATGAATACAAAAGTATATATTTATATATAAAACTTTAAAAACCTTTTTCTTCTCTATCTATATATAAATAGATTTCTATAATTTTATCTTTTAATTATATTTTATTGATTATGCTTTTACACTTGTCCCAATTTTTCCCTTTACTCCCCTCCACTCAGCATCCCTGACTCCCTCAGGCAATGCCCACACCATTGTTCATGTCTATGGATCATGTAAATTTTTTGGCTACTCCATTTCCTATACTGTACTTTTATAACCCCATGGTTTTCTGTAACCACCTATTTGTATTTTTTAATCACCTCACCTCTTCCCCTATTCTCCCATACACACACCTCCCATCTGGAAATCAAGAAAATGCTCCCCATATCCATGATTCTGTCTCTGCTCTTCTTGTTTGCTTAGTTTGTTTTTTAGATTTAGTTTTTGATAGATACGAACTTCCAGCCAAGATGGAGATGTAGGTGGAAACACTGTACCTCCTCGCACAACCAAGTTTATGAACAACAAAGATTTAGAAACCAGAATGAAACCAAAACAGAGAAAATTGAACTATACCGAAGTCCAACAACAATGAACCATTCATCCAGACCAGTAAGAGGGGCAGAGTCGGTGGCTGGTAGAGAGGGGTTGCAGCAGAGAAAAGTGGCTGGACCAACCAGGTACGCAGGCACTGATTGGCAGATCCCCAGCATGGGGGAGCAATGGGCAGACCCAGTGAGGGCACAAAGCAGCTGGCTGACTGCGGTCACACATTCATGTGCATATAAACCAGGTGAAAAAACGAGCAGTGAAACAGACTGCGCAAACCAGGGCCCCAGTGCCAGGAAATAAAGCCTAAAAGCACCAATTGGAAAAACTTTCAAGGGTCGAGGTGCTGGGAGAGGCTCACAGGCTCACAGAGAGTTTGTTGGGACCTACAGGGTCCTGGAGGGTGCACAAGCCTGCACATCTAAGAACCAGCACCAGAAGGGTGCAATTTGCTTGTGGGAAGTGGCAGAAAGGACTGAAATTCAAGAGTGAGCAGAACAAATGCCATTGCCTCTCTCTGACCCTGCCCCCACATATAGCATCAAAACCCAGCGACTTGGGTTGCCACGTCCTGGTGAACACTTAAGGCTCTGTACCTCATACGTAACAGGCATGAACAGACCAAAACATTATGGCTCCAGAAGAAGAACAGCTCAAAGCCCCAGAGCCAATACTTCTAAGAGACCAAGAGATAGCCAGCCTATCAGATGCACAGTTTAAAACACTGGTGATTATGATGCTCACAGAACTGGTTGATTTTAGTCACAAATTAGATGAAAAAAATGAAGGCTACACTAAGTAAAATGAAGCAAAATGCACAGGGAACTAATAGTTATGGAAAGGAAAATAGGACTAAAATCAATGGAGTGGACCAGAAGGAAGAAAAGAATGACCAGACAAAAAAGAATGAAGAAACAAAAATTCAAAAAAATGAAGGCTTAGGAACATCCAGGACTTCTTTAAACGTTCCAACATCTGAATTATAGGGGTACCAGAAGGGGAAGAGGAACAACAACAAGTGGAAAACGTATTTGACCATATAATAAAGGAGAACTTCCCCAATCTGGCAAAGGAAATAGACTTCCAGGAAATCCAGGAAGCTCAGAGACTTCCAAAGAAGTTGGACCCAAGGAGGAACACACCAAGGCACATCATAATTACATTAGCCAAGATTAAAATGAAGGAGAGAATCCTAGAAGCAGCAAGAGATAAGGGGAAAGTCACCTACAAAGGAGTTCCCATCAGACTGTCAGCTGATTTCTCAAAAGAGACCTTGTAGGCAAGAAGGGGCTGGAAAGAAGTATTCCAAGTCATGAAATCCAAAGACCTACATCCAAGATTGCTTTATCCAGCAAAGCTTTCATTTAGAATGGAAGGGCAGATAAAGTGCTTCTCAGATAAGGTCAAGTTCAAGGAGTTCATCATCACCAAGCCCTTATTATATGAAATGTTAAAGAGGCTTATCTAAGAAAAAGAAGATAAAAATATGAACAGTGAAAGGACAGCAAACTCACAGTTATTAACAACCATACCTAAAAGAAAAGCAAATTAAGTGGACAGCTAGATCATGAGAAGAACCATAGAAATAAAGATCACATGGAGGGTTAGCAACAGGGGGGTGGGAGGAAGAGAATGGGGGAGAAGGTACAGAGAATAAGTAACATAGATGGTAGAGCAGAGGGCAAGAGTGGTATGGGAAATATAGAATCTAAAAAACTTGTGACGCATGGACATGAACTAAAGGGGGGAATGGTGGGGGAGGGGGTGTTCAGGGTGGAGGGGAATGAAAGAGGGGAAATGGGACAATTGTAATGGCATAATAAATAAAACATTAAAAAAAGAAAAAAATTATAGATACATACTTATTGCTATTTTATTGTTTATAGTTTTGACCTTCTCCTCTCCTAAAAAAGCCCTTTAATATTTTATATAATGATGGTTTGGTAATGATGAACTCTTTTAGTTTTTTTTCTTGACTGTGAAGGTCTTTATCCACCCATTAATTGTGAATGGTAGCTTTGCTGGGTAGAACAATCTTGGTTGTAGGTCCCTGCTTTCCATGACTTAGACTACTACTTGCCAATCCCTTCTAGCCTGCAAATTTTTTTTTGAGAAGTCAGCTGACAGTGTTATGGGAACTCCCCTGTAGGTAATTAACTGCTTTTCTCTGGCTACCTTTAAGATCCTCCTCTTATCTTTAATTGCTGGCATTTTAATTATGATGTGTCTTGGAGTGGGCCTCTTTGCATCCATCTTGTTTGAAACTCTCTGTTCTTCCTGGATTTGCATGTCTATTTCCTTCAGAAAATCAGGGAAGTTTTCTGTCTTTTTTTTTTAAAAATAGAGTTTCAGTTTCTTGGCCTTTCTTTCTCCTTCTAGCATCCCTATGATGTGACTGTTCTAACGCTTGAAGTTGTCCCTGAGGCTGCTTACACTATCCTTGCTTTTTTTTTCGTCTTGATGTTCTGATTGGTCGTTTTTTGCTTCTTTATGTTGCAAATCATTGATTTGATTCTTGGTTTCATCCAGTCTACTGTTGTTTCCTGTAAACTGTTCTTTATTTAAATTTGTATATCCTTCACTTCTCGCTGGATCTGTTTTATGTTGTTGAGGTCCCTACTAAGTTCCTTGAGCATGCTTATAATCAGTGTTTCAAACTCTGCATCTGATAGATTGCTTATCTCCATTCTGTTTCTTCTTTTTCTGAAGTTTTGATCTGTTTTTTCATTTGGGCCTTGTTTCATTACTTTCTAATTTTGGCAGTCTCCTGTGTTTGTTTCTATGTATTAGGCAGAGCTGCTATGACTCCCTTTCTTGGTAGTGTGGGCTAATGTAGTCGGTGTCCTATAGGGTCCAGTGGCACAAACTTCCCTATCACTCAAGCTGGATACTCGAGGTACACCCTTTGTGTGGCTGAGTGCATGCTCCTCTTGTCATTGAGCCTTGATTGCTATTGGCAGGTCAATGGGAGGCATTTACCCAGGCCAGTCAGCTGCAAGGACTGACTGTGACAACTGACCACCAACTTCCACCCCCTGTGGAGGATCAACTACTCAGGGGTAGGGTGGTGGTGCCCTGATATGGTCTATAGCTTTCCACTGGGTGTGCAGGCTCTGGGATTCCTCAGGTGGTGCAGGTCAAGGTCCGCCTCCACCTGTGTTCTGCGCAGGGCCACCCTGCATGAGCTATAAAACAATCTGAGATGGATGCTACTTGTGCTGAACTTCGAGATCCTCAGGAAAAGGCAAGCTGTGAATCTAGGCTGGCTTCTGCTAGTGCTTGGCCTAGGACCACTTATAAAGATGTATAGGGGCTGGGGACTCACTGAGGCCAGCTATTGCTTGTTTGAGAGGATTTAGGAAGTTGTGAAGCATGAGCCAAGACCAGACATTCATATAGAAAAGCCTCTATTAACAGTTTGGGCCTGTAAGTTGGGTGGGAAAGGGTATCAGGGGATCTCCTTGGTGGGGAAGACAGTTTTAACCAGGTTGATGGAGTCTCAAATATGACACCAACCTGCCATCTCTGTGGTTCTGTGGTGGTGGTGAGGGTGGATGCAGAAAAGGGATGAAGGCCTCTGCCCCTTTTTCTTTTTGTGAGAAAGCTGTCCCCCAGTTTTTGCCTTGATTCCAGGTGCTTCAGTTCCTCCTTGTATGACACTGGTGTCTTTCAAGCTGCTACTCTGGTTTGGAGCTCAGAAGGAATGAGTCTATGTAAACCCATGTGTGGGTTCTTTAAGAGGACTTAAAAGTTTCTTCCACCTACTCAACTCATGGTGGTTTTTGCAGCCAGAAGTCATGGGGATTTATCTCCTTGGCACTAGAACCCTGGGTTGGGGGGGGCCTGTTGTGGGACTGGGACTTCTCACTCCCAAGATATCCCTCCTGAAGTTTTTTTCTTTAGTTTATGTTTGTACTTCTTTATTTTATTTGTTAATTTTTAATATTTATTTATTTTTAGAGGGACAAGGAAAGGAGAAAGACAGGAAAAGAAACATTAATGTACAGGGATACATCAATAGGTTGCCTCTCACATACTCCCAACTGTGGGCCAGAACCAAAGCCCAGGCATGTGCCATGGGTGGGAATTGAACCAGTGACCTTTACATTTGCAGCCCAGCACTCAATCCATTGAACCCAACCAGAAAGGGCCCTTCTGAATTTTTATCTACCACATGTTGATATAGGATCAGACTGTTCTGTGTCTCTGCTCCTTCTACCAGTCTGGATGGATGTGGGCTCCATAATTGTCATCCTTTCATTCAACTCAATTTCTGGCAGTTCTGAGTGATAGCTGTTCTATACTTTAGTTGTAATTTTGATGTGATTGAGTGAGGAGGCAAGTACTGTGTTTACCTATGCTGCCATCTTGACCTGAAGTCTCTCTATCTAAATCTTAAATATGGCCAAGCACAAGTTTATTGACAAAATTTAAAAGATTTTTACATTGATGGGTATACAACCCATCTCACTTTCCAAAAATGTTATTATTTAAAAATTGGAAACCAAAAGGAAAGAGGATCAACTTTATAATATTGGAGAACCTTGCTGTACAGTGACCATATTGTGTGGATCTGTGTTCTGAACACTACCTGTAAGGCAAAGAATCACTCTCTTGTTGAGGTTATTCTACTGTGTCACATCAGCACATCTCATCCTGTGGTTGAGACTCACTGACACAGCAACTTGAACTTTCCCTTTGACCTTTGTGAAATTCAACTTTTGGCTTGCAGAGAAATCTGTGTTTCATTGACTGTGAAATTAGGAGAATCTCCAAATGAGTAAAAAATGATTAGCTTTCACTTTTGGATGAAAACATTGGCAAAGACAAACACTGGTTTTAGGAGATCCTTTATAGAGCACTGCACCTTATAAAGCCTCACTTGGAGGCAGCACCATTGACATATCTTTGCTGGAGCCCAAAATCTGACCTTTCATTTCATTACCCCTCAGCTTAAAAATTTTTTTCATGACTTTCTAAGTCAGTTTGTTTATGACCTTGATAGCAATGTTTTTAGATAAGATGATACAATTGCCAGATGATATTTACTAATACGTTAAATAGTGGGTATTCAAATATCCTCTATTTTGCCAGATTCCATTGAATTAACTAACACCTCTTTCTTCTACACTCCCCAGCCAAGCAACTGTATTTTCTGGGGAACAACACCCCTTTGTTTATACTTTTATTAAATCATTTATCACCTGCACTTTAATTATTTGTTTATGTGCTTTCTGCTGGACTGTAAGCTGCTCAAAGGCAGGATCTTGCTTTTACAAGTCTGTATACTCATAGCATATAGAACAGAACTGGGAACATAGTGAATAGTGCTCAACTAAATGTTGACTATGTGGACTCATTATTTCAAAAATTTAAAACATAAGTATAAGGGTGGCTCAGTGGAATGCAGTGGGTGTGATTGTGGAAATAACATATTTTATTTATAAATTGGTATATTTGGAGACCTGCACTGTGTATGAAGACCTGTGAAGAAGAAATGACTTCAGGGATACCTCTTTCTCTTTCTCTTATTTATTATATCCAAATATTCATACATCCAGTTCTGAAACTGGTTATTTTCTACAGTTAAAACTCCAAAGTACCAGGAAGCACTTCTACTTTTGAGAGCAGCCATAAGCTTGACGCAGTGTTGAGGGATGTTCAAAAGGAAATACCTGTTTCCCCCACATCCTTCCTAGGTAAATTTTACTTCCTCAGACAAATGTTTAAACAACTGTTTTAGAGAAAAAAATGTCTAGTGCATTGGAGTAGGCAGCTATTACTTTGGTATCCATTTCATACCTTTCCCTTAAAGTCAGGGAGTTATATTGCTTCTGTGAAATAACTTTCCTTCTTTAGTTGTTCAATTTGATTCAAGGATTTTTGATTAAGCATTCTGGGTTTTGAATAAATAAAAACCAGTAGTCCAATAATCGGGATATCATTACTGTCTAGTAGCGCATTGAATGCTCAGTTCACTGGGCTATATAACCTTTCCTTCCATCTTCCTCCATAATATTACACCCTCACCCCCTGCAAAAAAGGCAGTAATGTCATTGTAAGCTTCAGAAGTCAGCATTAAAATGAATACTTTTTAATTTCTTTGGATGAGATGGGGCTCTGGGCTCTGGGACAATGCTGATGGATGATGTTTTAATGCAGCTGAAATGTTATTTTTACTGAACCAGGGAAAACTATAAATTTTGCTTCATTGCCACTGATGGCTCTATGCATAAAACTATGGTGGCGCCCCTCGGCCGTGAATAATCACCTCGGCACGGCAGATGTTACTTTTCGGGGAAAGCAATTCTTATGCCGAAGAATTGTGGAAAGATTAATTGTCTACAGCTGTTTCATGGCCCACAGCAATCTTGATACATTTATGATAAGTTTAAGAGCTCACTAGAGGCAGCTCCTATTCCCTGTTGTGAGAAGGGGGTGGGGGAAGAAGCCAGAAGCTTTATTTTGACACCTGGATTCATAGAATCTGTCAGCTCCATTACAGCCTTCATAGAAATCAGACCGCTGGCAGTTTTGAAATGATTGTGAGTGAGCTAAGATGCAGGAATTATCCAGACGTAGATAAAGAAAAGGAGACTGAGAAGAATTATTCAAATTTGTGCAAATGAATTGCTTCCATTTTTCCTCCCTCTGCCAAGTGGAAATTGAATGTGACCTGCTCTGCCCTTTCTCTATTAAGTGCTGCAAATTGCAGTAAATGCACAGTTCTGAGTGCCCTAATGAGACAGAGCCCCAGCAAAGCCTCATTAATAAGGGGAGTTTGACCTTGCTGGTCAGCCCTTCATTCGATATTGAAAAGAAATAAAAAAGAGAAGAGATGACCCACTGTAAATTTTGAACAATACATTTGATTTAGTTTGCATATACTCCCAGGCAGACAGTTCTCAACCTTTTCCCCTCTTCTGCTTCCCTTCAGCCACAGGGTAGGAATGGTACTTCCTTTTAGGCCGCAATGGAATATGGTGACAGAGATGTGGTGACTCTTGGCAAAGCCAGCATCAGGCTTCACCCTAGGTAAAGAGGACATTTATCTCCTACCTGCTTGTCCCCTGTGAACTAGGTCCATGAGTTCTTGTTTTACTTTTTTTTCTCTCCTCTTCCTTCCTCCCTCTCTCCCTTCCTTCTTCTTTCCTTGTTGCTTTGCTTTTTCCTTGTACGTAAGGAATCTGTCCACTTTGAAATGTGCCTATGTGTTTAAGAGGATTGTGTCTGGGGCTTTGTGTAGACACAGGCTGAGATACTTTCTTCTTGTCTTAAGAGGGGAAGAGTTTTCAGGAACATGTATAAAAGACTCATGGACAAAGCCAAAGGGAGGTGGGATCAAGGGTGGGAAGTGGGTATGGCCGGGGTGGGGGAAGTGATGGGGGGAAAGTCAAGACAACTGTACTTGGACAATTAAAAAAGTTAAAAAATTGAAGTTGACCTTTGGATAAAAAATAAAAGAAAATCTAGGGTAAAAGGTGGAGTAGTGGTATTTGTTTTTGGAGCAATACTAACCTTATTAAGTGCGGCCCTTAGCCCATAGATATGGATCTGGGACTCATGGTTTCTGAGTACTCTTCTTAGATGTCTTAAATTTAGTTACAAATTTAGCTCTTGGTTTTTTTTAAAGCAATGCTAATGACACCCCTAATTCTTTTTTTGATTGATTAATTTTTTCATTAAATACTTTCAAATTTTTTGATGTTCAAATACAGTTTCCTGTTTTTCCTCCCCACCTCTCCCTACCACCCCAGCCATTACCACCTCCCTCCCTGTTTCCTGTTTCTATGCCCCCCTTGTTTTTGTCCATGTGTCCTTTACAGTTGTTCCTGTAAACCCTTCACCCTTTCCCTCCCATTGTCCTCTCCCCTCTGGTTACTGTCAGTTTTTTCTTAATTTCAGTGCCTTTGGTTATATTTTGCTTGCTTGTTTGTTTTGTTGATTAGGATAAAAAAAGCCATGGTACATTTATGCAAGGGAATTCTATGCAGCAGAAAGAAAGAAGGAGCTCCTACCCTTTGACACAGCATGGATGGAACTGGAGAGTGTAATACTGAATTAGATAAGCCAGGCAGTGACAGAAAAATACCATATGACCTCACCTTTAACTGGAACACCTCTAATTCTATTCAGGGAATTTCCTGAGTACAAGGAAGCCTTATGAGCAAGGCAAGCAAAAGTTTTTAAATTTATTTGAAGAATAACTGGAGATGTGCTGTAACATTTCTTGTAGAATATTAACATTTGAAGAGGTTTTAGAAGTTACCCACTCCAGACTGCTTGCAAGCCTTGATCTTGTAGTATCCTGATATTGAACATAGGCAAATACCTGAGAATCAGGTTCTTGCATTATTGGCAGCTCTGACTTGTGCAAAATTCTCTCGTCTGTATTATTAAAGGAAAACATTTTTATCATGTATTTACCATATTCCAAGGTCCGATGTGAATGGAGCATATGAAACCATCAAAATGAATTGGTTATGGGAGGGAGGTGAGGAGGGTTGGGGGGGGTGGGCTGGGATGAGGTAAAAGGCAGAAAGCTGTACTTGAACAACAATTAAAATAAAATAAAATAAAATAAAATAAAATAAAATAAAATAAAATAAAAGAGTTGATTAGCTCCTGGAAGAACTGCTTTACCAAATTGTGTTTTTGGCTTGCTTATGTTTTTGGCAAAAGCTTATGCTTTTGGCTTGCCTGGAGGGATATTCTAAGGATATGCACCCTGAAACTATTTGGGAGTATTGAAGATTTCTCCTACATAATGTTTATTTCATGAGGACCTGTGGGAAAACTTGTATGATTTTTAGAACCGGTAAAAGCTGGGCTTGTTCTGAGACACTGGTTTTATTTTATCTAAATAAAAAAGTGACTTAAATCCGATCATGTTTCTCATATTTCTTTGACTATAGAAATGCTCAGAATTAAGTTTGTAGCCTACTTACTGCAAATATGCAGAATCTTATGACATACATTGAAATATTTTTGAATAGATAATACCTGGCTCTGGTACCAGATTAAAAAATATAAAAAGGGTATATAGTAAAAGTACATTTCTCTCTTCTTTCATTCCTCCAGTTAATAAGTTGTCTTTTTACACTTGATCTTAGCCAAAAGGCCGAGAAGCGGTAAGTTCTTTTTTTAGAAGCAACCACTGGCACCAGTATCTGAATATTCTCTGCTTTTATTAAATAAACTGAGATGATTATAGATTATAGTTATGCTCTGTGCTAAAGGTGGAGAACCATCAAATAGTTTGCAGAGGAAAGTTAAATAGATCAGATTACACATAGTGTTAACTGGAGGTGCAGAGGGACAGCTGGGAGGCTGTGTTTGTTGTCTAGGCAGGCAGGTATTAGTAAAGGAGGATAGAGGCCAGGTGGAGGTAAACTCACCAGGATTTAGTAATTCAATAGATATCAAGAATGAGAGACAGAGAGACTTCAAAGATCATTGTCTAATTTCTAGCTTCAGAGACTGTATGGGGTTTTTGTTATTTTTGTAACGGCCTGTAAAAACTGATGGTTTGGTTTGGGAGAACATGAGTTAAATTTAGTTATGTTCAGTTGGAGTCACTTGAGGAACTCAACACCCAATAGGGTATCAAGGTAAAAGTCTGATGTTAAGATAAGAGATGTGTTGAATAAAAGGATTTCAGAATTGTGAGCATAGAGGTCCCAGGAAAAGACTCCTTGGAAAATACTGAAAAGTACAGGGTATCACTTAGGAAGAGTAAATAGGGTGAGACAAATGTTGAAATGAGATAGACTTTGAAATACTTTAGTGTTTTGCCTTGTGCCATCACTGGCCCACAGTGGGTGTTTAGTGAATAATGCCCTGTTCAGTTCCTAACTGAGTTCGCAGGGCTCTTCTCCACTTCCACCTCTAAGTTGTCAATGTGCTGCTGAAAATATCCTATTTGGATGCAGTCTTCTATATGAGTATAATCTTGGCAGAGTATAATGAAATTGGACTGGACAGCATTTGACAAAATTAATGTAATATAATTAACTATTGGTATTTTTTTTCTGCTACATAATTCAAAGAGCATATATCAAGTTTCGGAAAAGACCCCAGAAGTGGTTTTATGTAAATCACTGCCTAGCCGGTTTTTCTAAGCATGTATTTTTTAAAAATGCATTTAAAAACTTAAATAAGTTTATAGTTAAAAATGAAACATACTTAATTTTAGTAGATAATACTAGACTGTTTTCCTCAGTGATTGTACCAATTATGTATGAAAATTATAAGGCATTTGTGTTGTTTTATGCCTTGATCAGCACATGACCTTGACAGTCCTTTCATTTTAGCCATTCTGGTGGCTGTGTGTAGTGGTGCCTCATCATAGCTTAAAGTTACATTTCCTGGATGATTAATGAGGTTGAGAGTTTTTTAATAGTTTTTGATTATTTGACCATCATTTTTTTAAAAAGTGTCTTTTAAGACGTATTTCATTAGATTTCTTATATTTTTGTTATATAGCATATTTCTCCATATTTTACATACAAGCCTTTTGCACTGCAATTTTCAAGTATCTGTCAACAGTAGCTTTATCCATAAATTGTGGTATATTCACATAATGGGATACTATATAGTAATAAAAATAAATTAACTTTAGCTATATGTGACAAAGGGTAAATCCAGACACAAAAAAGCTTATATTGTAAGACTCTGTTTACACAGAGTCCCAAACCAGAGAAGCCTCATTTATGGCATTTGAAGTTAGGGTTGTGCCCTGGCTAGTGTAGCTCAGTGGATTGAGCGCGGGCCTGCAAACCTGGCGATCATGGTTTGATTCCCAGTCAGAGCACATGCCTGGGTTGCAGGGCAGTTCCCAGCAGGGGATTCATGAGAAACAACCGTACATTGATATTTTTCTCCTTTTCTCCTTCTCTCCTTCCTTTCCCCTCTAAAGATAAATAAATAAAATCTTTTTAAAAAATTTTTAAAAATTAAAAAAAAAGAAGTTAGGGTTGTGGTTACTTTTGGAGACAGGGTGGGTGATATGTAGGAGAGGCAACAAGAGAGCTTGTAAAATGCTGCTAATCTTCAATTTGTTGGCCTAGGTAGTGACTACATGGGTGTATTCATTTTTGATAATTAACTAAGTTGCACACTTTTGATTTGTGCACTTTTCTGTATGAAATAATATATGCATAAAAGTTAAAATGGTTTTGGGCTGTGTAGTTTGATGAAATATATTGGATAATAAATCTACCAAAACTGAATTATAATGTTTCTAGAGAACAATGTAAGTTAGAAGAATATATAAATTTCCCTGCTTAAAAACAAGAATGGTACCAGGAATGAGAATTAGGGCTAGTGAGAAGCTAGAAGTGAATAAAATGTAGCTATTTGTAAGAGAAGTGATCCTCATACTATAGTGCAAGTCTCTCCTGAAACAATATTCTGATTGCTCCCTTCAGAGTTAACATAAGGCATGAATATAGGCAGGAGATAGTGAATAGAAAGACCTCATTGGGAACCAAATGCAGACTTGCTGCTTCTGTACCCCAGGAGATAAGCACAGAAAAACAAGTAGCTTTGAAAAGACAAAATATTCATAATTTCAAGATGCAAAGATACTATGTTCCCCCCTGATGGCATGAATCAAAAAAACAGTTCCCCAAATAGGTTGTACATAATCAATCTCTCTGCCTAAAGGGAGCCAACCAAATCAGAGAGTGGAGTCTGGAGCAAATTCTGTGATTTTTTAATTCACTGGGAGAGTTACATTGGTATATGAATGTATTTGCACAAATTCTTTTGTGGGGTTATAGTGTGGCTTTTGCAATGAGACTGCCTGGTTCACATTTGGACCCAGCCCCTTATCCTCTGCAACTAGGAACATTATTTATTCTCTATGCAAGATGGGAATAGAAATAATATGCGCCTCATAGGGCTCTTCTGAAGGTTGAATGAGAATGTGCATGCAGCTGCTCTTCCACCTGCCCAGTCCTGCATGGCTCTGAGCTTCTGCTATGAGAAGTTCTGAAAACTGTACCACTGCCTAGTGGGCTGGCCATATTTTTCTTTAATTTATTTCATTGTTGTTTTATTTATAAGAGCTACATTAAAAATAATGAACTTCACACATTTTTATGAACTTACCCAGATACTGCTTTAATTATCCAAGGAAATGAAATTTTATTAGAAGCAAGGTGAACTCACAGGGCAGCAGTTGATGAGGCCCAACTTGGCATGGTTTCTTTCACACTGAAGAGAAACAAAGTTTTGCCAAATCTCAAAATATGCCTTTTGAAATATTGATTTTAAGCTGGTTAAAGAATAAAAGACTCAGAAAGAACCTTGGATCCTTCCTGTTTACCTGCTAAAGGAATTGAGATAGAGGACCTGCTCCAGGAAGAGAGCTATCACCAAAGATAACTATAGTTTTATGTGAACTAGTGTGTAATAAACAGAGAGGAGCCTAGCAAGGCCTTTTGATCAAAGTCCTCTCTGTGTCTCATTGTAAAGATGGCCCAGCAAGATTTATTTGTCAAACATTTGCTTTTCTACCCCGGTGTGAATTTTCTTTCTGCCCTTTGAAGTTCCCCCACCTTTCTCCTTAGCTTTAGAATGGCATATAAACCTCAACTTCCCAATGCCTCTCTGGGTCTCATTCTTATGGCACCCCCAAATGTGTATCTGTAAAATAAACTTTAGACATGTTAATCTGTCTCATGTTAATTTGACTATTAGCCCAACTGGAAGAACTTAGAAGGTGAGAGCAAAGAATTTTTGCACCCCCACAACACCATGGCCCTCACAAGAACAAGACTGTTGCCCGAGACACAGCTTGCTCAGGTTTTATTTGATAGGAAAGTTTAGTTCTTGTTATGCTACAGGACTTTTACTTCAGAGGAACTTCATGAGTAATCTACAAATATGTTCAATATTTATGAATGTATAGGGATTTTATAGTTGTTGGACCATCCAGAATTAGCAAAGATGCATTTCCATTTGAGGGGTGGGGTGAGGGAACAAGCAGTGTCAAGTTCCTCAATGGTTGTGTCTCCACTTCTGGTGTCCCAGAGGGCCATTCACCTCTCAAGAGCATAGGCTCAGTGGGATGTTACTTGGCATTTATATGAAAAACAAAATGGGTCTTTGGGCAAGTATGTAAAGCTTCTTGAGCCTGCAGTGTGCTACAGTGCCTTGTGAGAGAGCTATAGTAGAAAAGGTCCTCTAATTTATTGCCCCCATCTTTTGGGGGGTACATATCTGTGATTCAAGTGTCAGAGACCAACTCTTTGGGAAATGTGAACCTAACCACTCTGGATATAAATGTTTCACCTGATGTTTTGGAATTGTATTTACTATACAGTGGTATCATGTTGGAAGAAGTTATTTTCAGTATTGTCTCACACCTAGAATTTGCTTTATCACTAATTTAGTTAAGAGATCCTTGGCATATTCTTTTTCACATGTGTTCCTGAAGCTGCAGACGTGATCACCTAATGGAGGAAGTTATGGTACTGCATTCTTATCAGAGACTGGACAATTTGTACCCACTTTTCCTCTCTCCTTTCATCCTCTTCTATCTTCTGAAGCTTCCCCTCACTGCCATTGGTCAACCAATAGTATGACCAATGGCTGTCATACTTGAATGGGCATTAGAATCATTTGCTTGGCTTTACCATCAGAACTTCTGATTCATTATGTCTGGAAGGAGCCAAGTTTTTGCATCTGTAGCAAGTTTACGAATGCTTTTGATGTTGCTGGGGTGGGGAAAAGGGCACTGGGAGGTGTGTCACACCTTGAAAACTACTGCAGTATTGAAACAAACTGCCTAGTAAGTATCATATTGAAAGTAAAGAACATGGACTTTGGACACATAGAGAAATCAATTTGAATCCTGACTTCTTTGTTTAAGCTACATAATATAGGGCAAGTTTTATAAAAATCTTTACCACTTTGTTTTCTTCCCTGGAATAGCATTACCATATGTAGAGTTGTTTGGAGGACTAAATAAGATGTGAATACCTTTTTCAAAGTATAATTTTTTCAAAAAATGAATACCAATTCATTGTTTGGAGTGTATAGGGCATTACATGTAGTCCACCTTGCATAGATGGATGATGTTGTAATTCAACATCTAAACTTACATTTTTTACTTTTCTTAAAATTTTATTTGGAGATACTTAGGAAAAGAGAATAGTTTCTACATGACTGCTTCAGATAAAGTTCAATAATAATGACAATAGGTCAGTTTATTGTTAAGCTGAGGACCAATACATGCTGTTTTCCTTGTGTAAAATTTAAATTATAAATCAGTAAAAACATGCTTGATGTGGGATTTATATGCTTGTAGTGTTAAGGGGTACCAGAATGTGCCACCTCAAAATATGCCTCTTTGGCATATTGATTTTAAGCAAAACACCAATCCAAAAGAACCTATGTACCCCAATGTTTATAGCAGCACAATTTATGATAGCCGAGAGCTGAAAGCAACCTAGGTGCCTGTCAGTAAATGAATGGATCAAAAAACTATGGCATATATACACAATGGAATTCTATGCATCAGAAAGAAAGAAGGAGCTCTTACCCTTTGCAACAGCATGGATGGAACTGGAAAGCATTATGCTGAGTGAAATAAGCCAGGTGTTGAAGAACAAATACCATATGATCTCACCTTTAACAGGAACCTAAACAACAAAACAAACAAGAAAGCAAAATAAAAACAAAGACATTGAAATAGAGAATAGGGGGACAGTGACCAGAGGGGAGAGGGGAGGGAATTTCAGGGGAAATGGGGGAGGGATTTAGAGGAACCTATATAAAGGATACATGGACAACAACTGAGAAGGGTGGAAATGGGAGGGAGGTGGGGAGCACTGGTCAGGTGGGCTGGGATGGGAGTATAAGACAGAAAATTGTACTTGAACAACAATTAAATTTAAAAATGAAGTAAAAATAAAAGAAGTGCATTAAGCATGTGAATAAAAAAGCAGTCGTATACTAAGCCTGGCAAGATAAGAGGATGTTTGCATGGCAGCCCCTACAAACTCAGAGACCAAAAGCAACCACATAGGATGGTCTGAACATAAAAATTCCCAATTAAAGGCAAGTCATGGCAGGTTGCCACATCCTGGGACTGTAGCTTCCTTAAGAGTTTAGTCTTTATTTTAAGTAAGGCTGTGTATTGTCTTTTTGCATCCAAGATAACATGCTCTTGGAATTTCAGAGTAATCCACATTTTCTGGACCCCTCATGACACAACCACCACAGCCGAGCATGAGAACAAAGAATCTCTCATTGTTATTTTCTTTTCCACATGACATCTCTATGCCCTGAAAATGTTAATAGCTAATTATCCTGTACCCACTGATGTAAAAGAAGTATGTCTCTGCTTTACTTTTTACCCAGTCTCAGAGATTTCCCTGCTTCCTTAATCTGCCACCAATGGATTTCATGCAACTCTCCTTAGTTTTCTTCATTTATTCTAATGTATAAATTAAGCTGTACAACATTCTCTAGAGCATTTTCCCAATCCACTGAGATTTTCCTTCCCAGCAACTATAGTCAGTTTAGCTTAAATAAACTCATAACAATTCTCTACAGGTTTGGACATTTTTTACTGCATCAACAAGAATAAGCAGATGCAGCAAAAGCTCTAAAAATGGGGCATGGGTTTGCCTTTTGTAAAGAAATTTACATTTATAAAAAATGACACTTGTAGAGGTGTATTCTTCTCCAGTACAAGGAAGAGGAGGATTCTTCACAACTTGTATCAGTGGAGAAGTCAATGACAAATCTGCATAACAAATCTTATTAAATAATTCTTATTACCACACTTTTTCTATTCACCCTCTCCTGCCTAAAAGTCCCAAACCTGTTTTTTTCTTTTTCTTTTTTTTTTTTGTTGTTTTTTTGGTTAAGATGAAATACATGCTCAAGTTCTCACCATTCTTTTGGGTCAGTTGATGCTGGGTGCTCCCATGTGTACATGCTCAGTGTGCATGTTCATAATAAGCCTCTGTGTTGTCCTCTTGTTAATCTGCCATTGGCCAATCTAATTTATAGAGCCCCACTTGGGGAACCTAAGATAGGTAGCAGAAAACACTTTTTTTCTTGCCTATAGCTTTAATTCTATGTATTAAAAATATTCTCATCATTGATCATACTATATATTTAAAAACTTTGTGAGAGATGACACAAAATTTACCACTGTAAATATTTTAAGTATACAGTTCAGCAGCATTAAATACATTCATATTTTTATTTTTTCTAACTTTCTTTATTCCTTTTTCTTTAGAAAACTTCTTTGTCATTTTATACAGATTTAATAGTAAGACATTGACCACTGCCTGTGCAATAACAACAATAAAACAGATTTTCAAGTTACCGATAACCTTGTTAAATACATTCACATTTTTAATTACCATCACCACCATCCATCTACAGAACTCTTTTCATTTTACAAAACTAAGGCTCTGTACATATTAATGACTTTCTAGATGCAGACGGAACTACTTTCTGTCTCTGTGAGTTCTTTTTATTTTTTGACAGCATTTTCTTTCTCTTAGGATGAATTAAGTGCCCTCTCTTGGGATTCCTTCTCACTTTGCCTCCCCACAGTTTCCCATGTAGATAGATTTCTCATGCATTCATGCATTCATTCAGTTGTGAAAAAGGAACTTATTGTTTCTCTACTTCTGGGCTCTGTAAGTCCCTAGAATACTAGGACCATGCATTGTAACTTACTGTAGTCCTAGTGCCAAACCAAGTGTCAGGCTTACAGTAACTGCCTCATATGGACTTATCTGTTCACCTGTTGATGTGGCAGAACTATACATACATTTGAATCTGTCATGTGTCATTTGTAGAGGTTTAGGGAACAAATTCAAAATATTTACTGGTTTGTATTTTTTCAATAATTAATCAAATGATAAACTATAGCTGGTAGTGAATGTGGGATGTCTAAAGCAAAGAATGTAATGTTTCAATTTAGATATTTTATTGTGTATCAATTTTTTTAGTCTGTTAGTTTCCTTTACATTTTGAGCTTTTACTTATTTTTGTCTTAGTGCCTATTACATACAAATTGTCCTTTAAATATAATTTAATCACCAAAAATATACTGAAAAATGAGTGATAAAGACTGAGGAATTTGTTTCTAAGAGAAGTATATAACTGAGATATTGTTAGAAAAAAATCAGATAACGATTCTTTTACTTTCACTTTGACCATAATGGAAACTTAATTTACCTTCTTTACCCAAACAATTAAAGCATTGGGCAAAATAAAATGGTTCCTAAGACACTGGGCATCAGACAATGAAGGCAAGTTTTCCCTGAGAAATGGGAAACAAGGTGAGTCCTGCCGCTGCTTCAGCTTACTGCCTAGAGCTGTTCCCCAGGGAGGGGCACTCTGTCAGAGCCCATGACTCTCCAGGGGTTGGGGAGACAAATCTAGGGAGGCCAAATCAGATCAAGTTTCAGGGCACAGTACTAGAAGGGAGAAAACTCCACAGGAAGAGAATCTACCTGGAAACTTAAAGAGGGTCCCAACTGCGTATTCAATTGATCCCATTGCACATGTATAAAGAAACCACTCAAGGTTGGGGAAAGACCCGCCCAAAAGACTTAAGAGTGAACAATATTTATAACTCATAAAAGGCTGGGAATTGGGCCTGTTCTCAACAGCCATAGTAGTAAAACCTCATAATTCATGAGTCCTTTGGTGGAGTACTGAGAAGGGTTCTGCTTCAGTACTAGGAAACAATTAAACCTAGAGAAAATGCTATTCTAGTCCAATAATGAGGAAAATTAATAAGTTGAAACTGACCTAGAAATGACCAGAAAATAGAATTGATACAGATAGGATGTTAAAACAGTTACTATGATGCTAATTTGGGTGTTTAGGTGGTAATGGAAAGATTGAATGGGTTGGGTAGCATCAGGGGAAAAAAAACAAAGAAAATAAAGATTTGATGAAGGGAAGTGGCAGGGATAATCTGAGGACAGTGGAGAAGGGTCTTCAGGAACAACTATAAAGGACACATGGACAAAATCAAGGAGGGCTGGAATTAGAGGAGGGATGTGGGGATGACTGGAGTTGGGGGTAAATGCAGACAACTGTACTTGAACAACAATAAAATAATTTTTTAAAAAAGCATTTTTAAGTAAAAAAAACCCAGCAGATTAGATGCTGTAGAAGAAAATTGTAATAAACTTGCATACATAGTAATACACCCTTTGGAAACGAAACACAGAAAGAAAAAAAGACAAAAAAATTAAAAACGGAAGATTGGGGAGGTGGCAACAGAGTAGGACAGAGCAGATTCCACTTCTTCCTGAACAAGGGAGAAAAACCTGGCTGATCTATGGAGGAACAGAGCAAACAGCCAATAGTACCCCAGCATATATGAAAATAAGAGACCAGAAATTGTAGAGGACACTGAAAAGCCAGATGGTAAGGAGATGGCTGCAGGACAATAAGGTCCCAGGGACCAGTGCAGGGACAGGGGCAGCTGTGGCCTGGGCCCGGCACCTGGCCACAGACTCCTTCGGAGTGGTGGGCCTGCCACAGAGTCCTTGAGAGAGAACTGGGTCAACTGCTCCCTCCCTCCCCAGCCAAGCAGGGTTTGAGCAGCACCGGGAGAGACCTGGTTGCTCGAAGTTTCAGAGAGGAGAATAAGGACAAAGAGGCAAACACACAAGAGCCTAGATCACCCGTGGAGGCTGGCTTGGGAGAGTTGAGAGTCGCAGTGTTGGGCTCTGATCCCGATAGTCACCGATCTGGCTGGAGAATTGGGCTGTACTGAGCATCAGGCTTGAGTAGGAGGACTTTCTCAAAAAAGTAAAACTATTTGGGATATTCTCCTACAGTAGCTGCTCAGCCTACTCTCCACCCAGCCAGGTGAAAGGCCCTGCATTCCCCCACAGCATTGGGAAAGGTTCATGCCCAAACCGTGGACTGAGGCAGCTTGGCCGGGTGCGTGCCTTCGCATCCCAGCCCATGGCAATGACCCCCCCGGGAAAGAGTGCTCTGAAGAAGAACTGGATCCCCTGTGTGGGGTGCTGGGGAGAGGCGCCAGACTAGCTCTTGTAAAAGTGCTCGAAAGACTGGCTGAATACACATCGAGAAGGGAGAAAGGCCACACCCCTCAGTAGCCAGCAAGACCAGAAAAAACAATTTGGGCAGTTTGAAAGCAACAAGAGGTGTTTTTTTTTTTAAGTAATCTTTTATTTTTAAATTTTGTTATTGTTCTATCTTTCAATAACTTTTTCTTCTCTTCCCTTCTTTCTTGTTTTATTCCTCCTTCCTTTCTTTCCAAACTTATCTCTTCTTCCTCCCTTCTCCTGCCTTTTTTTTTAAACCCACCAGTGAGACAAAAGCCTTGGAACTGTCAAAGGACCAGAGTTGGACCCAAAAAGGAGGCATTCCAACAGTAGAGACAGAGAGACAAATCTCACTTAGCTATTTCACAAAAACTACAAGTTATTGCATATTTGTATTATTATTTTTCATTACTCTTACATCTTTTATTTTAATCATATTTTTGTATCCCTCTTTTTTCTGTATAGTCTTCTTTGCTTGGCTAGTTATATTGTATTATTTGACAGGTTTCTCCTGTTCTCTCTTCCACAGTGTATTGCTAATTTACTATCCTTCACATCACTTGTGTTTCCTTAGCACACTACTTAAAGTTCTACACCCCCTATTCATGTTATCCAGAGCACATAGATTCTTGTGGGGCTACTTTTCCTACAAGTCCCCCCATCTGCCATGGATGAAAGTAAACAAGACATGATCTGCTTACGGAGGAGAGGTAGTGGATCTCTCAAAAGGGAAGGGCCTTGAGCCCCTTTCTCCAGGGGCTTTTATTGGGTTGTAATACACAGGAATACAGAGCGGCAAGGATCAAACAGTAGATAACATCTCAAAGAAATCTGAGGGCTTAGTCTGAGTCAGAGTCTGTCAGGAAGGGAGTTTTGCAGAAACATTAGGGTTTCCTGCTTAGACAATTAACATATGAATTAAAGCACTTTCAGTAGAGCAGGTTTCACAGGTCTTTCAGGAATTCTTTGTGATGCCAGATTTTTTCCCCCAGTATCTGCTCTGGCAAGGCAAGGAGCTGCATCCCTCCCCATCAGGTATTCAGGCTTAAGTGGATTAGAGCCAGGAATCGCTTCTCCCAGAGGACACGGGGACTCAGGCTATGTCATAAAGCCGGGGGACAAGGCTCTATTGCTTGCTCTTTGTTGCAGCCCCAAGAGTCTTTCCATGATGGCCTCCCAAGTGAGCATGTCTGGCTTAGGTTGCTCCCCACTGTGAGGAGACTTACCCATCAACAACATAGACCAAGCTTTGGGGGCAGGGAGAAAACTGAGGCAGCATTTGCTACCAGAGACAACAAGCCTTGTCTCCTGTGGCTCACATTCCAGAGGTCACTCACTCATCCTCAGCCATGGGGGATAGAGTTACACTTCCTCAAACAAGGCAGAGCAATCCACAACAGATTCTGGCATATGACTGTTGCTCTAATATTATTGTAAATAATAGCTGTTCCATACAAATGTAAATACTTCACAACACTCCTCCCAGATCTTAGCTCACTTCACAGTTTCCTGAACTCTATTACGTAGCGGTTAACTCTATTCTCTCACACACTACACCTATTTACTGTGCTTTACTCTCACCTTACCTCAGAATCTGACCTCCCACAACCTCACATTACTGCTTTCTAGATCCAACTCACAATCCTCCCCTCTCCAACCAGAGTCATATCTCCTTTTCAACCTTTCTTAAAAGTGGCTAGTTGGGTCGAAGATTGTGGTTAACACTGTAAATAGACAAAAAAATCTCCTATCTCTTCTCTACTGGCTGCTACTGTAAATATCATAAAATACTCTCCTGCTGTCATAAACCATTTTGCCTTCCCCTCTAACTAATCACAAAAAAGAGAAGGTGGAGGTGGTGAACATCAGGATACCCACTGGAAGAGGAAACCCAACAACAAAGGAACCACCAACTGATAACAACAGAAGAAGGTGAAGGAGGGAGTAGAAACCACATCAACTTCAATCCAAGACCTATCAGGAAATACAACTAAATAGTGGAAAAACCTACCCAGTACAAACCAATAAACAAGAGCAAAAGAGAATTCTCAAAACTTTGTACACACGGAAGAACTAGCTTCAACATAACCTGCCCTCAACAGTACAACAAATTAAAACAGGTGGTGGACAGAGGGACCATCAGTTAATCAGCTGGTGAGAAGCACTCACAACAGAAATGTCCCAGAACAACCAAAGACAAACACAGAGCCAACTTAAACAACAGCCATAGACAAGTGAGGTTGGGAGATCAAGGAGACTACACCACCAAATCTCACAGGTATTATACAAAAGAAGTTCACACCATAAACCCAGGAAGCTAGAACAAATCAACTTAAGAAGCTGAAGCTAACAAGAAGAGTCTCACCAACAATTGGAGACAAAGAAATAATCCCCAAAATGTAAGAAAAAGAGAAAGCCTCAGAAACAATGCTCGATGAAATAGAGGCAAGTCAGCTATCAGCATTGGTTATCAGGAAGTTCAATGAGTTCACAATCAGCTACCAGAAACCACAGGGGAACTTCAATGAACCCACTGAAAATTATATCAACATGAAAAAGGAAATAGAAACTATGAGCAAGGGCCAAGAGGAAATGAAGAATACAATTTCTGAACTGAAGAACACAGTACAAGGAATCAAAAGCAGGATTGATGCAGCACAATATCAGATCAGTGAGTTGGAGGACAAAGTAGAAAAAACACATAGAAAGAGCGAGAAAAGGAAAAGAAGCTCACATATAGTGAAGAGGGGTTAAGGGAAATGCAGGATCACATGAAATGTAATAATATCCATATAATAGAAATACAAGAAGGAGAGGAAGAAAAGCAAGGTATAGAAGAGATGTTTGAAAAAGGAATGATGGAAAACTTCCCTAATTTATTGAGAAGAAAAGTCACACAAATACTGAAATCACAGAGAGTCCCAAACAAGAGGAAACCAAAGAGGCCCTCTTCAAGACACATCGTAATTAAAATGGCAAAATTCCAAGACAAAGAGAGAATCTTAAAGGCAGCAAGGGAGAAAAAGGAAGTAACATACAAAGGAGCTCCAATAAGGTTAGCTGCTGACTTCTCCAATAAAAGCACTCCAAGCAAGGAGAAAATGGCAAGAAATACTCCAAGTAATGAGAACCAGAGGCCTGCAAGCAAGGCTACTTTACCCAGCAAGGCTCTCAATAAAAATAGAAGGCCAAATAAAGAGCTTCCAAGACAAAAGAAGTCTAAAAGAATACACTGCCACCAAACCAGCTCTGCAAGAGATGGTAAAGTGACATCTCCAAGGAAAGGAAGAAAGAGAGAGAGAGACAGAGAGGAATGCAGGCACAAAAATGCAGTGAATAAGAACCTATCAATAATAACATTAAATGGAAATGAATTAAATGCTCCAATAAAATGACATAGAACACTTGAATGGATAAGAAAGCATGATCCACACATATGCTGCCTACAAGAGACCAACCTCAGGACAAAACACCTACACAGACAAAAAGTGAAGGACTGGAAACAAAATGTCCAAGCAAACGGACAGAAAAAAAATCTGGGGTAACAATACTCATATCAGACAAAATAGACTTCCAAAAATGGGCCATAAAGAGAGACCCAGAAGGTCACTTCATAATACTCAAGGGAAGAATCCACCAAGAAGACATTAACATCGTAAATATATATGCACCCAATGCAGGAGCACCCAAATACATAAAGAAAATCCTAGAGGACTTCAAGAAAGATATTGACAGCAATACAATTATAGTAGGAGATTTTAACACCCCACTGTCAAAAATGGACAGATCTTCCAAACAAAATATCAACAAAGATATTGTGGCACTGAATAACGCCCTAGATGAAATGGACTTAACTGAAATATAGAGAGCCCTTCACTCCAAAGAAGCTAAATACACATTCTTTTCAAATGTACATGGAACATTTTCAAAGACAGACCATATGCTAAGACACAGAACCAGCCTCAACAAATTCAAAAAAATTAAAATCAAACCAAGCATTTTCTCTAGCCACAAGGGACTGAAATTGGAAACCAACCCCAAATGAAAAAAGAAAACAAAACACCCAAAATCATGGAGACTGAGTGATATGCTATTAAACAATGAATAGGTCAAGATTGAAATTAGGGAAGAAATCAAAAGGTTTCTGGAAACAAATGAAAATGAACTCACAACAACCCAAACATATGGGACACAGTGAAGGGAGTCCTGAGAGGGAAGTTCATAACAATACAGGCCTACCTAAAGAAAATAGAAACATTTCAGCCCTGGCTCGTGTAGCTCAGTGGATTGAGTGCAGGCCTGTGAACCAGACGATCGCGGTTCGATTTCTAGTCAGGGCACATGCCTGGGTTGCAGGCCAGTTCCCAGCAGGGGCCAGTTCCCAGCTCGGGGTTTGATTCCTAGTCAGGGCACATGCCTGGGTTGCAGGCCAGTTCCCAGCAGGGGCCAGTTCCCAGCAGGGGATGCAGACAACTGTAGCAACCATACATCGATTTTTTCCTCTCTCCTTCCCTTCCCCTCTAAAGATAAATAAATAAAATATTTTTTTAAAAAGAAAGAAAATAGAAACATTTCAAGCAAACAACCTAACCCTACACCTGCAAGAACTTGAGGAACAACAACAAAGACAGCCCAGAACAAGTAGAAGGAGAAAAATAATCAAGATCAGAGCATAATTAAATGACATAGAGACTAAAAGCACAATTCTAAGGATCAATGAATTGAGAAGCGGTTTTTTTGAAAAAAATAAATTAAATTGACAAGCCTTTCAGCAGGTCATCAAGAAAAGAAGAGAGAGGACCCAAATAAACAATCAGAACTGAAAGAGGAGAGATTACAACTGATACACAGAAATACAAGGAATTGTGAGAAATTACTACGAAGAACTGTATGCCAAGAATTTGAAAACCTAGATGAAATGAACAAATTTCTAGAAATATACAATCTTCCAAAACTCAATGAAGAAGAAGAAGAAAGCCCGAACAGACCAATAGCAGCAGATGAAATTGAAGCAGTAATCCAAAAACTCCTGACACACAAGAGTGCTGGACTAGATGGTTTCACAGGAAAATACTATAAAGCATTTAAGAAAGAGCTAACCCCTATTCTTCACAGACAATTCCAAAAAATACAAAATGATGGAAGACTCTTAAACTCTTTTAATGGAGTCTGGATCATCCTAATCCCAAAACCAGATAAAGATACAATGAAGAAAGAAAACTTCAGGCCAATATCGCCGATGAATATAGATGCTAAAATCCTACACAAAATATTGGCAAACCACATTCAACAATACATCAAAAAGATCACACACCATGACCAAGTGGGATTCATCCCAGGGATGCAAGGATAATTCAATATTCATAAATCAGTAAATGTAATACATCACATAAAGCAAAGACAAAAATCACATGATCATATCAATAGATGGGGGAAAAGCTTTTGATAAGGTACAACACCCATTTATGATAAAGGTACTCATCAAAGTGGGAATGAAGGGAGCATTACTCAATATACTAAAGGCCATATATGAGAAACCTACAGTCAACATCATACTCAATAGGCAAAAACTAAAAGCTTCTCCACTAAGATCAGGAACAAGACAAGGTTGTCCACTTTCACCACTTCTAGTCCATTTAGTATTGGGAGTTTTAGCCACAGTGATCAGAGACGAAAAGCAAATAAAAGGCACCCAAATGGGAAAGGAGGAAACAAAACTATCATTGTTTGCAGATGACATGCTAGTGTACATGGGAAATCCTATAGACTCTACACAAAAACTGCTTGAACTAATGAATGAATTTGGCAAGGCAGCAGGGTACAAAGTCAATATCCAGAAATCAAAGGGATTTTTCTATACCAACAATGCAACTGCAGAAACAGAAATCAAGAAAAAAATTCAATTTGATATAGCAAAAACAAAAATAAAATACCTAGGAATAATCCCAACCAAAGAGGTTAAAGACCTCTTCGCAGAAAACTACACAACACTGAAGAAACAAATCAAGGAAGACAGAAACAAATGGACACATATACCATGTTCATGTATTGGAAGAATTAACATGATCAAAATGATGTTAATCCTACTACCCAAAGCAATTTACAGATTTAATGCAAACCTTATTTAAGTACCAATGGCATATTTCACAAACATAGAACAAACACTTCAAAAATTTATATGGAACCACAAATGACCCCAAATAGCAGCTGCAATTTTGAGAAAGAAGAGCAAAGTAGGAGGGATCACAATACCTAATATCAAACTATTGCAAGGCCACTGTAATCAAAACAGCCTGGTACTGGCATAAAAACAAGCACATAGACTAATGGAACAGAATAGAGAGCCCAGATATAAACCCAAATCCTACAGTCAATTAATATTCGACAAAGGGGGCAGTAACATAAAATGGGGTAAAGATTGCCTCTTCAACAAATGGTATTGGGAGAACTGGACAGCTACATGCAAAAAAAATGAAACTTGAGCACCAACTTACACCATGCACAAAAATAAATTCAAGGTGGATAAAAGATTAAATATAAGCCGTGACACCATTAAAGTCCTAGAGTAGAACATTAGCAGGAAAATCTCAGATATTCCATGCACCAATATTTTTACTAATACATCCCCTAGAGCAAGGGACATAAAGGAAAGAATAAACTAATGGGATCTCATCAAAATAAAAAGCTTCTGCACGGCTAAAGAAAACAGTATTAAGGTAAGAGAACCAAATGTATGGGGAAACATATTTGCCAATGATACCTCAGACAAAGGTTTAATCTCCAAAATATACAAAGAACTTACAGGACTCCACTCTAAGAAGACAAGCAACCCAATTAAAGATGGAAAAAGAACTTGAATAGACACTTCTCCAAGGAGGACATACAGAGGATCCAGAGACACATGAAAAGATGCTCAATATCGCTTGCTATCAGAGGTGCAAATTAAAGCCACAACGAGATACCGCTTTACACCGGTGAGAATGGCTATCATAAACAAAGCAATAAACAACAAATGTTAAAGAGGGTGTGGGAAAAAGGGGACTCTAGTCCACTGTTGGTGGGATTGCAGACTGGTACAACAATTATGGAAAACAATATGGAATTTTCTAAGAAAACTAAAATTGGACCTGCCCTTTGACCCAGCAAATCCACTGCTAGGATTATATCCTAAGAACCCTAAAACACCAATCCAAAAGAACATGTGCACCCCAATGTTCATAGCAGCACAATTTACAATAGCCAAGAATTGGAAGCAACCTAGGTGCCCGTCAGTAAATGAATGAATCAAAAAATTTGGTACATATACACAATGGAATTCTATGCAGCAGAAAGAAAGAAGGAGCTCCTATCCTTTGCAACAGCATGGATGGAACTGGAAAGCATTAGGCTGAGTGAAATAAGCCAAGTGTTGAAGGACAAATACCATGTGATTTCACCTTTAACAGGAACCTAAACAAAAAAACAAACAAGCAAGCAAAATATGACCAAAGACACTGAAATAGAGGACAGGGGGATAGGGACCAGAGGGTAGAGGGGAGGGAATTTCAGAGGAAAGGGGGAAGGATTTACAGGAACAAGTATAAAGGACACATGGACAAAAACTAACAGGGGTGGAAATAGGAGGGAGGTGGGGAGTACTGGAGCTGTGGGCTGGGATGGGAGTAAAAGACAGAAAACTATACTTGGACAATAATTAAGTTAAAAAATAATACAAAATTAAATAAATTAAAAAAATTATAAAAGCATCAGTGAGCTCTGGGATAATTTCAGACAGCTATAAATTCATGAAATGGGGGTACCTGAAAGTGAGGGGAGCAAAACAAATATTTGAAGAAATAATTGTCAAAGTTTTCTTAATTCAAGAGAATTGTTAGCCCATAGATCCAACAAGTTTTACAATCACAAGAAACACGCAGAAACTACATGAATAAATATAATAAGGAGATTTTGTAAAAATCAGTGAAAAAGAGCAATTCTTAAAATCATCCAGATGAGATGAGAAATGTTTGGGGCAGTATGGATAGACCAAGAGGATATTATGCTAAGAGAAATAAACCAGTGAGAGAAAGACAAATACCATATGTATTCAGTTATATGGAATCTAGTGAACAAAATAAACAAACAAATGAGAAACAGACTCAGGGACAGAACACAGACTGACAGTTGTCAGATAGAAATCGGGGTTGGGGGAATGGGTGAAACAGGTGAAGGGATTAAGTTAAAAAAATAAGCAACTTGTAAACACAGATAGTATTATGGTGGTTACCCAAGGAAAATTTGGGTAAGGGCAGGTAGAAGAGGGTAAAGAGGGAATAAGTAATAATGGAAGGAGATTAGACTTTGGATGGTGAACACACAATAAGATATGCAGATGACATATTATAAAATTGTACACTTGAATCCTATATAATTGTATTGACAAATGTAATCCCAATAAATAAAATAAAATATTTTATTTTATTTAAAGTTTATTTTATTTTATTTTATTTAAAGTTTCACATAAAAATTATGTAACAAAGTATGCTATTTTGTTCCCTGGAGAGGGTGGCTAGGTTTGTTGGAGTGCTGTCCCATACACTGAAAGTTGTGGTTTCACTTCCCAGTCAGGTCACAAACCCAAGTTGCAACTTTGATTCCTGGTTGAGGAGCCTTTGAGACAACCAATCTGTCTCTCTCTTTCTCTCTCTCTCTCTCTTCCCCTTTCCTCTCTCTCTAAAAGGAATAAAAAATTCCTCAGGTGAGAAAATCAATAAAGAAAATGAAAATATGCTATATTGGAGAAAAAACAATGGTTATATCTTTTGTTGTTTGTTGCTTTTCATATGGGCCTTAATATAGAACCTTTGGATTATCTTTGTTCTCTTCCCAAACATAATCATGTGGCAAAAAAGTTTTCAAGGCGTGGTTACACACAAGTTTGCGTAATTTCTCACTGACTCTATCCAGGGCATTTTTATATTTATAACGTATGGATCAATATCAGTAAAATTAGCCATGGAAACACACACACACACACACACACACACACACACACACACACGCTCAGCCAGAGATACATAGCATACAGAGAAACAAATATAAGGGTGATGGATTTCTTATTAGAAGCAATGCAAGCTAGAAGATAGTGAATCAGTTTTTTTTCCTGGCCCCAGTTATTTTTTATTTAATTATTTTTCAAGTACAGTTTTCTGTCTTTTACTCCCATCCCAGATCACCACCCTGTGCTCTCCACCTCCCTCCCCTATCCACCCCCCTTAGTTGTTGTCCATGTGTCCTTTATACTAGTTCCTGTAAATCCTTCCCCTTTTCCCCTTGAAATTCCCTCCCCTCTCCCCTCTGGTCGCTGTCCCCCTGTCCTCTATTTCAGTGTCTTTGTTTTTATTTTGCTTGCCTGTTTGTTTTGTTGTTTAGGTTCCTGTTAAAGGTGAGATTATATGGTATTTGTCTTTCACTACCTGGCTTATTTCACTCAGCATAATGCTTTCTAGTTCCATCCATGCTGTTGCAAAGGATAGGAGCTCCTTTCTTTCTGCTGCATAGAATTCCATTGTGTATATGTACCATAATTTCTTGATCCATTCATTTATTGATGGGCACCTAGGTTGCTTCCAGCTCTTGGCTATTATAAATTGTGCTGCTATGAACATTGGAGTGCATAGGTTCTTTTGGATTGGTGTTTTAGTGTTCTTAGGATATAATCCTAGCAGTGGAATTGCTGGGTCAAAAGGCAGGTTCATTTTTAGTTTTCTGAGAAAATTCCATAGTGTTTTCCACAATGGCTGTACCAGTCTGCAATCTCAGCAACAGTGGACTAGGGTCCTTTTTCTCCCACAATTCCTCCAACATTTGTTGTTTATTGCTTTGTTTATAATGGCCATTCTGACTGGTGTAAAGTGGTATCTCATTGTGGTTTTAATTTGCATCACTCTGATAGCTAGCGATATTGAACATCTTTTCATGTGTCTCTGGATGCTCTGTCTATCCCCCTTGGAGAAGTATCTGTTCAAGTCCTTTACCCACTTGTTAATTGGGTTGCTTGTCTTCTTTTTTTAAAAAAAATGTATTTTATTGATTATACCATTACAGTTGTTCTATTCCCCCCCTTCATTCTCCTCCACCCGCACACTCCCTGCCCCACCATTCTCCCCCCCTTAGTTTATAACCACGTGTCTCAAGTTCTTTAGATTCTATATTTCCCCCACTATTCTTGCCCTCCCCCTTATCTATTTTCTACCTACCATCTATGCTATTTTCTGTACCTTCTCCCCCCTTCCCCTTCTCCCACTCCCCTGTTGCTAACCCTCCATGTGTTCTTCATTTCTATGGTTCCACTCCTGATCTAGCTGTCCTCTAAGGTTTGCTTTTGTTTTAGGTGTGGTTGTTAGTAACTGTGAGTTTGCCGTCCTTTCACTGTTAATATTTTTCATCTTCTTTTTCTTATGTAAGTCCCTTTAGCATTTCATATAATAAAGGCTTGGTGATGATGAACTCCTTGAACTTGACCTTATCTGAGAAGCACTTTATCTGTCCTTCCATTCTAAATGAAAGCTTTGCTGGATAAAGCAATCTTGGCTGTAGGTCTTTGGATTTCATGACTTGGAATACTTCTTTCCAGCCCCTTCTTGCCTATAAGGTCCCTTTTGAGAAATACACTGATAGTCTGATGGGTACTCCTTTGTAGGTGACTGTCCCCTTATCTCTTGCTGCTTCTAGGATTCTCTCCTTCATTTTAGTCTTGGCTAATGTAATTATGATGTGCCTTGGTGTGTTCCTTCTTGGGTCCAACTTCTTTGGGACTCTCTGAGCTTTCTGGATTTCCTGGAAGTCTATTTCCTTTGCCATACTGGGGAAGTTCTCCTTTATTATTTGTTCAAATAAGTTTTCCACTCATGGCTGTTTCTTTCCCCCTTCTGGAACCCCTATAATTCGGATGTTGGAACATTTAAAGATGTCCTGGAGGTTCCTAAGCCTCTCCTCATTGTTTTGAATTCTCATTTCTTCATTCCTTTCTGGTCAGATGTTTTGTTCTTCCTTCTGGTCCATTCCATTGATTTGAGTCCCAGTTTCCTTTCCATCACTATTGGGTTCCTGTGCATATCCCTTCATTTCAATTAGTTTAGCCTTCATATGTTCCTCTAATTTGTGACTATAATCAACCAGTTCTGTGAGCATCCTGATAAACAGTGTCTTGAATTGTGCTTCTGAGAGGCTAGCAATTTCTTGGTTGCTGAAAGTTATTGGCTCTGAGACTTTGAGTTCTTCTTGCCCCATCTTTTGGGCTGTTTGTGCCTGTTACATAGCAGGATCGGAGCCCTAGGTCTTCACCTGAGCAGGGCAACTCAGTTCCTGGGTTGTGACACTGTATATGGGGGTGGGGTCAAAGAGGAGCAATGGCGTCCCATCTGCCGTCTCCTGCCACGGCCCCCACAGGTGCGGCAGCTGCCACCGTCACCACTGCACTCAAGTGTGCCACGGACGTCAGCCCTCGCCCCCTGGGGCCTGCGCCATCAGTCTCACTGTGTGTGAATGTGCGACCGCAGTCAGTCTGCCCCACACCCTGACTGGGTCTGGGCCACTTGCCTGCCTAGGTTGGGGGAACTGTCTTGCCCGACCCTGCTCTGCTGCTGGCTCGCCCCTCTTACTGTCCCAGTTGAACGGTTAGTTGTTGTCGGACTTTCGTATAATTCAATTTTGTGTTCTTTGGCTGTGTCCTTGTTCTCCAAACCTTTGTTGTATTCAAACTTGGTTGTGGGAGAAGGCACAGTGTTTCCACTTATGCCTCTATCTTGGCGGAAGTCCGGGTTGCTTGTCTTCTTAGAGTGGAGTCATGTAAGTTCTTTGTATATTTTGGAAATTAAACCTTTGTCTGAGGTATCATTGGCAAATATGTTTCCCCAAACAGTTGCTTCTCTTTTTATCTTGATACTGTTTTCTTTAGCTGTGCAGAAGCTTTTTATTTTGATGAGATCCTATTTGTTTAGTTTTTCCTTTATATTCCTTGCTCTAGGGGACATAACAGTAAAAATGTTGCTGCGTGAAATATCTGAGATTTTCCTGCCAATGTTCTCCTCTAGGACTTTAATGGTATCACAGCTTATACTTAAGTCTTTTATCCACATTGAATTTATTTTGGTGTATGGTGTAAGTCGGTGCTCAAGTTTCATTTTTTTGCACATAGCTGTTCAGTTCTCCCAACACTATTTGCTGAAGAGGCTATCTTTTCCCCATTTTATGTTATTGCCCCCTTTGTCAAATATTAGTTGACTATTGAAATTTCGGTTTATTTCTGGGCTCTCTGTTCTGTTCTGTTTGTCTATGTGCCTGTTTTTATGCCAGTACCGGGCTGTTTTGATTACAGTGGCCTTGTAATACAGTTTGATATCAGATATTGTGATCCCTTCTACATTGTACCTCAAAATTGCAGTCGCTATTCAGGGTTGTTTATGGTTCCATATAAATTTTTGAAGTGTTTGTTCTATGTCTGTTCAATGTGTATGCCATTGGTACTTCAATAGGTATTGCATTAAATGTGTAAATTGCTTTGGGTAATATGGACATTTTGATGATGTTAATTCTTCCAATCCATGAACACGGTATATGTTTCCATTTATTTTGTCTTCCTTGATTTCTTTCTTCAGTGTTGTGTAGTTTTCTGCATACAGGTCTTTAACCTCCTTGGTTAGGTTTATTCCCAGATATTTTATTTTTGTTTTTGCTATATCAAATGGGATTTTTTTCTTGATTTCTGCTTCTGCTGCTTCATTGTTGGTATACAAAAATGCCTTTGATTTCTGGATATTGGCTTTGTAACCCACTGTTTTGCCAGATTCATTTCTTAGTTCCGGCAGTTTTTTGGTAGAGGCTATAGAATTTTCCATGTACAGTATTATGTCATCTGCAGACAATGACAGTTTTGTTTTCTCCTCCAATTCAAATGCCTTTTATTTCCTTTTCTTCTCTGATCACTGTGGCTAAAATTTTCAATATTATATTGAATAGAAGTGGTGAAAGTGGACAACCTTGTCTTGTTCCTGATCTTAGTGGAAAGGATTTTAGTTTTTGCCCATTGAGTATGATGTTGGCTGTAGGTCTCTCATAATGGCCTTTATTATATTGTGGAGTGCTCTCTGTATTGCCACTTTGCTGAGTGCCTTTATCATAAATGGGAGTTATACGTTATCAAAAGCTTTTTTCCGTCTAGTATATGATCATGTGGCTTTGTCTTAGCTTTTGTTTATGTGATGTATTACATTTACCAATTTGCGAATATTGAACCATCCTTCCATCCCTGGAATGAATACCACTTGGTCATGGTGTATGATCATTTTGATGTAGTGTTGGATGTAATTTGCCAATATTTTGTTGAGGATTTTAGTGTCTATGTTCATTAGCGATACTAGCCTGAAGTTTTCTTTCTTTGTTGTGTCTCTATGTGGCTTTGGAATTAGGGTGATGCTGGCTTCAGAAAAAGAGTTTTGGGGTTTGTCATCATTTTGTATTTTTTGGAATAGTCTGTGAAGATTACGGGTTAGCTATTCCTTAAATGCTCTGTAGAATTCTCCTGTGAAACCATCTGGTCCAGGGCTTTTGTGTGTTGGGAGTTTTGATTACTGCTTCAATTTCATCTCCTGCTATTGGTCTGTTCGGGCTTTCTTCTTCTTCTTCATTGAGTTTTGGAAGGTTGTATATTTCTAGAAATTTGTTCATTTCATCTAGGTTTTCAAATTCTTGGCATACAGTTCTTCATAGTAATTTCTTATGACCCCTTGTATTTCTGTGTATCAGATGTGATCTCTCCTCTTTCAGTTCTGATTGTCTTTACTTGGGTCCTCTCTCTTCTTTTCTTTATATACCTACTTAAAGGCTTGTTGATTTTGTTTATCTTTTCAAAAAAATAGTTCATGGATTCCTAGATCTTTAGAATTGTGCTTTTAGTGTCTATGTCATGTAATTCTGTTTGTATCTTGGTTATTTCCTTTCTTCTACTTGCTCTGGGCTGTCTTTGTTGTTGTTCCTCGAGTTCTTGCAGGCGTCGGGTAAGATTGTTCATTTGAAATGTTTCTATTTTCTTTAGGTAGGCCTGTATTGTTATGAACTTCCCTCTCAGGACTCCCTTCACTGTGTCCCATATGTTTGGGTTGTTGTGAGTTCATTTTCATTTGTTTCCAGAAACCTTTTGATTTCTTCCCTAATTTCAATCTTGACCTATTCATTGTTTAATAGCATATCACTCAGTCTCCATGATTTTGGGTGTTTTGTTTTCTTTTTTCATTTGGGGTTGGTTTCCAATTTCAGTCCCTTGTGGCTAGAGAAAATGCTTGGTTTGATTTTAATTTTTTTGAATTTGTTGAGGCTGGTTCTGTGTCTTAGCATATGGTCTGTCTTTGAAAATGTTCCATGTACATTTGAAAAGAATGTGTATTTAGCTTCTTTGGAGTGAAGGGCTCTCTATATTTCAGTTAAGTCCATTTCATCTAGGGCGTTATTCAGTGCCACAATATCTTTGTTGATATTTTGTTTGGAAGATCTGTCCATTTTTGACAGTGGGGTGTTAAAATCTCCTACTATAATTGTATTGCTGTCAATATCTTTCTTGAAGTCCTCTAGGATTTTCTTTATGTATTTGGGTGCTCCTGCATTGGGTGCATATATATTTACGATGTTAATGTCTTCTTGGTGGATTCTTCCCTTGAGTATTATGAAGTGACCTTCTGGGTCTCTCTTTATGGCCCCTTTTTGGAAGTCTATTTTGTCTGATATGAGTATTGTTACCCCAGATTTTTTTTCTGTCCGTTTGCTTGGACATTTTGTTTCCAGTCCTTCACTTTTTGTCTGTGTAGGTGTTTTGTCCTGAGGTTGGTCTCTTGTAGGCAGCATATGTGTGGATCATGCTTTCTTATCCATTCAAGTGTTCTATGTCATTTTATTGGAGCATTTAATTCATTTCCATTTAATGTTATTATTGATAGGTTCTTATTCACTGCATTTTTGTGCCTGCATTCCTCTCTGTCTCTCTCTCTCTTTCTTCCTTTCCTTGGAGATGTCACTTTACCATCTCTTGCAGAGCTGGTTTGGTGGCAGTGTATTCTTTTAGACTTCTTTTGTCTTGGAAGCTCTTTATTTGGCCTTCTATTTTTATTGAGAGCCTTGCTGGGTAAAGTAGCCTTGCTTGCAGGCCTCTGGTTCTCATTACTTGAAATATTTCTTGCCATTTTCTCCTTGCTTGGAGTGCTTTTATTGGAGAAGTCAGCAGCTAACCTTATTGGAGCTCCTTTGTATGTTACTTCCTTTTTCTCCCTTGCTGCCTTTAAGATTCTCTCTTTGTCTTGGAATTTTGCCATTTTAATTACGATGTGTCTTGAAGAGGGCCTCTTTGGTTTCCTCTTGTTTGGGACTCTCTGTGATTTCAGTATTTGTGTGACTTTTTTCTCATCAAATTAGGGAAATTTACCATCATTACTTTTTTGAATAGGTTTTCTGTCCCTTATTCTTCTTTTCCTTCTGGTATCTCTATTATTCAGATATTATTACGTTTCATATTTTCTTGCATTTCTCTTAATCTCTCTTTATTCTTTCTGAGCCTATTTTCCTTTTCTTGCTTTTTTTGGGAGGTTTTTTCTACTTTGTCCTCCAACTCACTGATCTGCTCTTCTGCTTCATGGATCCTGCTTTTCATACCTCCTACTGTGTTCTTCAGTTCAGAATTTATATTCTTCATTTTCTCTTGGCTGTTGCTGGTAGTATCTATTTCCTTTTTCATGTTGATATAGTTTGTGGTGAGTTCCTCGTAGCTCCCCTGTAGTTTCTGGTAGCTCATTGTGAGCTCTTTTAATTTCTTGATTACCAGTGCTTTGAATTCAATATTTGATAATTGACTTGTCTCTATTTCATCTCACATTCTTTCTGAGGTTTCCTTCTTTTCTTTCATTTGGGAATTGTTTCTTCGTCTTTCCATTGTTTGTGAGACTCTTCCTTTTAGCTTCAGCTTCTTAAATTAATCTTTTCTTTCTTCCTGCATTTATGGTGTAAACTTCTGTGGTAGAATACCTGTGAAATTCAGTGCTGCAGTCTCCTACTGGTATCTTAATGTTCTACGGTTCCACCTACTCCTTATTTTTCTCTGTGTGTCTGATCAGATGTAGGGGGAGACAAAATTGTTTATGACAGCAGGGGAGTATTTTATGGTATTTACAGTCACAGCCAGTAGAGAATAGATAGTAGATCTTTAGGCTGTATATTGTGTTACCATAAACTTCAACCCAACTTTCCAGTTTGAAGAAAGGATGGACAAAAGGTAAGTCTCTTGTTGGGGAGGGAAGGCTTGTGAGTTGTATCTAGGAAGCAGTGAGGCTGCAGGTGGTCAGATTTTGAGGAAAATGAGAGTAAAGAATAGTAACTAGGTGTAGTGTGTGAGCAAATAGAGTTAATCACTACAGTAATAGAATTCAGGAACCTGTAAAATGGGCTAAGATCTGGGAGATGTGTTGTGAAGTATTTGCAGTGGTATAGAATAGCTATTATTTACAATAGTATTAGGGCAACCATCATATGACAGACTTTATGTGATCTGTCTGGATAGGGGGTATAGAGCTTTGGGTAGTGTGGTAATGGAAATAAGTGGTATGAAGTATAGAAAATTAGCAATACACTGTGGACGAGAGAATAGGGGAAACCTGTCAAATAACAGAATATAACCAGCCAAGAGTAAGAAGCCTATACAGAAAGAGGAGGAATACCAAGATACTATTAAAATATAAAAGAAGTGAGAATAATGAAAAAATAATACAAATATGCAGCAACTTGTGGCTTCTTTGCTATAGCAAAATGTAA
Organism: Sturnira hondurensis; assembly: GCF_014824575.4. NCBI lineage: Eukaryota > Metazoa > Chordata > Mammalia > Chiroptera > Phyllostomidae > Sturnira > Sturnira hondurensis. Next base: position 3,987,137 of record NW_028074352.1, on the reverse strand, counting down.
TTTGTCTCTGTGTCTCTACTGTTGTGATGCCCCTTTTTTGGGTCCCACTATGGTCTTTTCGCATTTCCCAGTTGTTTGCATCTCTTGTGGGTAAAGGAAAACAAAGGAACACCCCCCCCCCAAAAAAAAAGGCAGAAGAAGGGAGGAAAAAGCGATAAGTTTGGAAAGAAAGGAAGAAGGACTAAAACAGGAAAAAAGAATGGAGGGGAACAAAGTATTGAAAGATAAAGCAATAATAAAATTAAAAAAATATAAGAGTACTAAAAAAGTTACTAAAGAAACAACTCCATAAAACCTCCCTCGTTGGTTTTAAACTGTCCAAACTGGTCTTTCTGGTTTCAGCAGGATCTCTTCATGGGCTGGTGTGCAGGCACCAACCAGGCTGCCAAACTGGGGTGCGGTCACCCGCACACCCGTCAGGCTGCCTGTGTCCTGAGGGATCTGGCATGGTCCTTCCCAGTTCTGTGGTGGGACTCAAATGCTTCTGCCCCTCCTCTGGAATGCTGCCAGGCTGGTGGGGGGGGGAGGGGAGCAAGCCAAGCTGCCATTTCAGAACACCTCAGTCCACTTTCAAAAAAAAAAAAAAAAAACTTCTCCAGAAAGCCTGCCTCCCAGCCAGGCCGATGACAACAATACGCCTCTCAATTCTTCCAGGCTGGCGACCACAGAGTACGCCATTGAACACGGCCCTTTGTCCTTGTTACCTTCTCTGTAAACTCAAGCAGACAGGTCTCTGCCCCATGTTGCCCAGCCTTGCTTAGTTAGGAACGGAGAGAGCTGATGACCCAGCTCTCTCCCAAGGACCCTGCAGCAGGCCCACGGCTCCCAAAGAGTCCACCGTAGCCCTCCTGGGTGCCGAGCTCCTGAAGAGTCCTCCATGGCCGACGCCCCCAGCGCTGGTAGCCTCCCGAGGCTGCTGGGTGCCTGGGCTCCCATGGGAGATGGCCCTGGTGCTGGTCCCAGACTGATGCATCTGGCCTCCGACCAAGGCGGTAGCCTCGAGGCCACCTGGCGGAGAGCGCTGGCCCCCACCACCTCTGCTCTTGTCTTTACTGAGGTCCCCAAGATCCCACTGACCTGCAGCTGTCTGGTCCTTCAGCATCTGTCACAATCTCTGGTCTCTTAATTTCATAAATGCTGGCTGTTTGTGCTGTTTCTCAGTAGATCTGCCAGGATTTTCTACCATGTGTACGGGAACTGGAATCTGTTCCATCCTACTCCATCAACATCTTCCCGGCCTCTCCTCTCAGTTTTAAAGTAATGAAAGAAAAAAACCACAAATCTTGTGAACTTAGAATTTTATACCCAGTGAAAACATACAGGTAATCCTTGCTTTGCTTAGCAGCATGACACTGTAAAAGTGCAAATGCATATAAGCCATGCAAAGCAATCTTAATAACCAATGGAGAAAAACACCATTGTTCCATGACCTTTAAGAATTTTGACAAAATATTTGAAATGCTTTTAATGTCAGCTATAAAAGTATGGGAAAATAAAAACATAAAACTAATATTTAGTTAGGACACTAATTTAAAACATTAGAAACGTTGAGAATTAAAGTGTTTAATTTTTGTCATGAAGTTATTAAGAGTAGTGTTAGTAGTGCTTGCATTCTTCTTCTTGTCATATAATTTACTCTATGGGATGAACATCATTTCTGTCCTGTTGAGTTTTCATATTTATTAGAAGTGTAGGTAAACTTCTAATATTTTATATTTTGCAACTTCAATATTCTTAAATATTTCCAAGAGTTCCTTTAATGTGACAGTTTTGGTAGCATCACTTCCTCTGGAACACTCTTTTTTTCATCAGAATCACTTCCCTCATTTATGTCAATATGTTCACATTTACTAAATTTTTCTTGCTGTATATTTAGAGTCTCCACATTCCCATAGTTAGTTATTTTTCCATTTATGATCAGTGTAAATTGTTATCACTCCAATATTATCTTTTTTTGTTTGTTTCTCTGCTGTACATGCAGGGTTTGGGGCCAATTCTTTTCTTTGGTTATCCATGTTTTTTTAAAAAATGTTATGTGGGTTTATCACTAGGAGATAAGGAGGTAGCACAACTGCTTATTGTTTCACTGTTAAGAACTGACTGTTTACACAATGATTCATGGAGTGAACAGCTGGTAGCAAAGTTTGCAGTTATACAATGATCCATGGTTCATATACATTGTAACTGAAATTTAAGCTGTGTTGTTGGGGAACTACTATTATATAACTAAACAATTATAACTGAAATATGTGTATATTTGAAATGTGTGACCTGAGGCTTGCTTGTATTTTAAAAACAAAGATGAGAAGAGAGTGGATGATGGCAGCTGAGTAGGTGGCAGCTGATCCCAATTGATTGTGCCCCCAGCATGGATTTTTGGCTGATCTTCTGACAAGTGACTTGAACAATCAACAGAATCTCAGCTGATATGAATTTTTGAAGCCAAGGAGTACAGAGGATGTTTTGCACCATCTGGTAACAGATTTTTTAAGTTGAGTGGGCGGTACCCTATGTGAGGCACCAGTAGCATAAGAGAGATCAGTCAGAAAATGCAGCTTATTGGCTCTCTTCCCTCCCAGAACAGGGCCTTAGTCCCACACATGGAAACACCAACCCTAATTGGGAGAGTCTTGGTAGGATATACGAAGTCTGGGAGACTAAGGCTACATACACACAGAGAATAGCATGCACATAGCTGCAGTGCCATCTGGGAGAGTTCCAGAGAGAAACTATCTAAAACTGTCATAGGCACATGGCAGGCTGTCATCAGTCCCGACAGAGAGAGTTCGTGATTTTGGGGAAGATGGGATGCAGGAGAATAGGCCCAGGGCTTGGTGCTGTAGTGAGGGGCTACATAGTGACTCTTAAAAGAGGAGCTGAGGTAAGACCTGAGACTCAGCAAGGACTCTCTGCTTGGCATGTGTGTGCAAGCACAGAAGCTCTGCCAAAGAAGAAGCCACAGTGAAAGCGCAGTTCAGCCCCACTGAGTCCAGCTGCACAGGAAGAACAGAAAGTGTCACACTGAAAGAGCTGTGGGACTTGAAACAGCATGGCTGGTAAGCAGGGGCCTGTGCAGAGTGGAGATTTCAGGCCTGAGTTTCCTGTGATAGCAGTAGGCTGGAAACTGGATGGCCAGAAGCACAATTACATATCCATTTACTGGCAGGCAGGCCCAACAGCCACCTGCAAGATTGCAGGCTCTGAAGATCAGTGAGGCCAGGCTCAGGAACCCCCTGCTCAGTGCCTTGTCTTCAGGTGAAAGAAGGAGAGGCCCCCAAAGGGCCCTTTCTGAACTTCTTTCAGACACTATGAACTACACTGGTTCCTTAGAACCTGAACCACAAAAACCAGCAGAGCAGAGCAGAGACTAGAGACAGAAGCAACAAAGGCTGTTCAGGACTCTGCCCAGTCTCAGTTCTTACACAGAGCTACCATCAGCACCAAGCAGGAAAGACCTGCCCCTTTTGCACAGATTGGCCCCTCACTGGAAATAGACAGATAATCCATCAGAAACTATACATTATTGGAAGTAATCTGACACAGACCAAGGCATGTGGCAGGGGAGCAGGGAAACACCACCTTCCCTGAAGACTGAACAGTGCCTGCTGAGTTAGGGATCACCCCCCCCCCCCCCCCGCCCACGCCCGATCACACCAGAAGCCTCCTCTGGAGGCAGGAGGAGGTGGTACTAGCAGTGCTCTCAGGCATTAGAAGAACCACTCCTGGGCCTCGTGCTGATGGAAAGCCAGCAAGGCAGAAGAGTGGGGACCAACCAAGCCTGAAGGACACAGTCACAGACTGTGGATCACAAGNTCCCAGATTAGCATCTGCTGTGTTCTTCCGCAGATCAGCCAGGTCCTTCTCCGGCGCGTGGAGAGAAGCGAAATCCTTTGTCCTACTCCGCCGCCATCTTCCTCAAAGCCCCCTATCTGCACTATTTTTCTCTCCTGCATAGTTTTTCACATTCTTTTTCTTCAACTTTATTCTTAATATTTCACTACTTTTTATTTTGGTTTATTTCAAATCTCATATTGCCATCTTTTCTCTTACTCCATTTTTCCTTCTTCCTTCCTCTTCATATTTTTGCTTTAAATTGTATATTCTCTTTCTACGACTTGTTTCTATTCTGCACTCTTATTTTCTCCTTCCTCTAACCTTCCCAAACCAGTTTTTTCTTGCCATTAGTCACCTCACATTCTTTTTCCCATTCTTATAGTATCCTTATCTCTCCACCTTTATTAATATTTGATAATTGGTTGTTGATATGGTGGTTGTTGTAACATTTCTTCAGTTTTCTTCCTAGATGTTCACTATTTTTGTGTTTCAAATCTCAAATTTTACTTTTCCCCCTTTCTACTCCATTTTTCCCTCCTCCAGCTCTTTCTTATTTTCATATTAAATTTTACTTTCCCCTACCCTTAGCCTTATTTTCATTCCTCACTCTTATTATTTCTTCTCCCTCTATCCTCTCGAAATCACTTTCATTCCTTTAGACATTGTATAAGCTTTTATTCTTTCTTTTTTCTTTCTCATTCTCTTTCCACCTGTATCAACCTTTGCTCATTTGTCATTGATATTCCTGTGGTGGATTTTTATTCAGTATTATGTCTATTTTTTTACTGTTTAAAAAAGTTTTTTAATCTCATACTATATTCTTCCTTTTTCTTATTTCATTTTGCTCTCTTCCCTCTCTTTTTAATTTATGGTGCAAATTTTCTTTTTTTCTTTGCCTTGATTCTATTCCCTACTCTTATTATTTCTCCTCCCTCTATAAATCATATTTCTTTCCTTAATCATCTCATATTCATTTTCCCTTTCTTATAAGAAAGATTATAATAATTATTATTATTATAATAATCTTAATCTCTTTCTACCTTTATTAATATTTGCTCATTTGTTCTGGAAAGTGTGATTGTGAGTCAAGGTTATATTTATGGCTGTGGGTTTTGTTTCCTGGGTTGTTTTATTTTGTTCTGACAGCACCTGTGCAACAACATACAAGACATGGTGGGCAGCATGACTTCAGTCAGCCAGCCAAAGGGAAGAACCCACTAAAGAATGACACCCAAACAACTAAAACCCAATTACAACAAGAGAGCCAACATAAATGGAATAAGGGTATCCCAAGAGCATCCTGCTCAGGAGATCAAGGAGACTTCACCACTGGGTCCCACTGGTCTCCTACCACAGAAAGTTACCAATTAAGGCAATAAGTCAAAGCAGATCAATATGATAGGCAAGGGTATGATCTCCAAAATTCATGAAGAACTCATATTTAACATCAGGAGGACAAACAATCCAATTAAAAAATGGACAATAGACCTGAATAGACACTTCTCCAAGGGGTACATATAGGTGGACCATAAACATATGAAAAGATGCTCAAGGACTTCCGACAAGATGGAGGCATAGGTGGGAACACTGTGCCTTCTCCCACAACCAAGTTTGACTACAACAAAAGTTTTGGAGAACTAGAACACATCCAAAGACCAGAACACGGAATTATGCGGAAGTCCGACAGCTACGAACCGTTCAACGGGGATGGTAAGAGAGGCAGAACCAGCAACAGAGCTGGGTTGGGCAGGACAGATCCCCCGACCTAGGCGCTAGGCGCGCGGGCAGCCCAAAGCCAGTCGGGGTGCAGGGCAGACTGACCAAGGTCGCACATTCGCGCACAGTGAGACGGACCACGCAGGCCCCAGGGGATGAACCCAGTGGTGAAGGGCTGACAGAGGGGGCACACTCGAGTGCAGTGGAATGAAACGCGTGGGCCTGGTGACAGTGGTGGCTGCGGTGCCGGTGGGGTCGCGGCAGCAGGCGGCGGAGGGAAGCCATTGTCCCTCTTTGACCCCGCCCCCACATACAAAGTCACAACCCAGCGACTGAGTTGCCCTGCTCCAGTGAAAACCTAGGGCTCCGATCCTGCTACTTAACAGGCATGAACAGCCCAAAAGATGGCGCAAGAGGAACTTAAAGTCCCAGAGCCAATAACCCTAAGGGACCGGGAAATTGCCAGCCTCTCAGAAGCCCAATTTAAGACACTATTTATCAGGATGCTCACAGAATTGGTAGACTACAGTCACAAATTAGAGAAACATATGAAGGCTAAACTAATTGAAATGAAGGGAGATGTCCAGGAAACCAATAGCGAAGGAAAGGAAACTGGGACTCAAATCAATGGAATGGACCAGAAGGAAGAACAAAACATCTGACCAGAAAGGAATGAAGAAATGAGAATTCAAAACAATGAGGAGAGGCTTAGGAACCTCCAGGACATCTTTAAACGTTCCAACATCTGGATTATAGGGGTACCAGAAGGGGGAAAGAAACAGCCACGAGTGGAACACTTTTTTGAACTAATAAAGTGTTTGAACTAAAAAAGTGTTTTGAACACTTTTTTGAAATAATAAAGGAGAACTTCCCCAGTCTGGCAAAGGAAATAGACTTCCAGGAAATCCAGGAAGCTCAGAGAGTGCCAAAGAAGTTGGACCCAAGAAGGAACACACCAAGGCACATCATAATTACATTAGCCAAGACTAAAATGAAGGAGAGAATCCTAGAAGCAGCAAGGGATAAGGGGACAGTCACCTACAAAGGAGTACCCATCAGACTGTCAGCGGATTTCTCAAAAGAGACCTTACAGGCAAGAAGGGGCTGGAAAGAAGTATTCCAAGTCATGAAATCCAAAGACCTACAGCCAAGATTGCTTTATCCAGCAAAACTTTCATTTAGAATGGAAGGGCAGATAAAGTGCTTCTCAGATAAGGTCAAGTTCAAGGAGTTCATCATCACCAAGCCCTTATTATATGAAATGCTAAAGGGACTTATATAAGGAAAAGATGATGAAAAATATTAACACTGAAAGGACAGCAAACACAGAGTTATTAACAGCCACACCTAAAACAAAAGGAAACCAAGAGGACAGCTATATCAGGAGTGGAACCATAGAAATGAAGAACACATGGAGGGTTAGAAACAGGGGGGTGGGAGGAGGAGAAGGGGGGAGAAGGCACAGAAAATAGCATAGATGGTAGGTAGAAAATAGATAGGGGGAGGGCGAGAATAGTGGGGGAAATACAGAATCTAAAGAACTTGAGACGTGGTTATAAACTAAGGGGGGGAGAATGGTGGGGGAGGGAGTGTGCGGGTGGAGGGGACTGAAGGGGGGAATAGAACAACTGTAATGGTATGATCAATAAAATATATTTTAAAAAAAAGATGCTCAACATCACTAGCCATCAGAAAGATGCACTATGAAATATTACCTTATTCCAGTCAAAGGGGCCATCATTAATAAATTAACAAACAATAAGTGATTATGAGGATGTGGTGAAAAGGGAATCCTAGTGCACAGTTGGTGGAAATGCAGGCTGATGCAGCCACTGTGGGAAACAGTAAAGAATTCTGTCATAAATCTAAAAATGGAACTGCCTTTTGACCCAGTGATTCCACTGCTGGAGATATACCCTAGGAATCCCAAATAACCAATTCAAAAGAATTTATACACCCCTATGTTCATAGTAGTACTATTTACAACAGCCAAGTGCTGGGAGCAACCTAAGTGCCCATTGGTAAATCAATGGATCAAAACATTATGGTACATTTACATGATGGAATACTATGCAGCAGAAAAAAGGAGCTCCTACCCTTTGTGACAGCTTGAATGGAACTGGAGAGCATTATGCTAAGTGAAATAAGCCAGGTGGTAAAAGACAAATACCATATGATCTCACCTTTAAGTGGAACCTAATCAACAAAACAAATAAGCAAGCAAAATATAACCCGAGACATTGAAATTAAGAACAAGTGACAGCAACCCGAGGGTAGGTGGAAGGAAATAATGGGGGGGAAGGGAAGGATTTTCTGGAACATGTATAATGGGAACATGGACAAAACCAAAGGGGGTGTAGGATCAAGGGTGGGAAGTGGCTATGGCTGAGGTGGGGGGAAGAGTGGAGGTGGATACAACTGTACTTGAACAGCAATGAAAAGAGTAAAAAAAAAAGAAAAAAGAAAAGAAGAAAGTCTCAAATCAATGATGTCAGTTACCACTTTAAGGAACTAGAAGTAGAACATGAATTTGGTGTAATTCCTTAAAGTGAACAGTACAAAGAAAGAACAATGACTGTGTGTATTAGACAGAATTTTCCAGAGAAACAGAACTAAACATAGTGGTATAATTTAGTCATTGTCCAAACACCTGAAAATTTAGAGCTGATGATGTTAGTTCTGGTCTGAGTCTAAAGGCATGAGAACAAGGAGTACGAATGACTAGGGGTAGGAGGAGATGAAAGTCCTAGTTCAACCAGAGGGCAAATTTTTCTTCTTTTTGTCTTTATATTCTATTCAGGCCTTCAACAGGTTGGATGATGTCCACCTGAACTGGTGAGGGTGATCTTCACTCAGTTTATTGATTCAAATGCTAATTTTGTCTAGAAGCACCCTCAAGATATACCCAGAAGTAATAGTTTACCAGCTATATGGGCATATTTTATATTAGTAAAGTTGATACAAAAAACTATCACAAAGACAAAGTGAAAATCAATTAAAAAAAGAAAAAGTATATAGACAATCAATAGAAAAATTTTTTTAAAGATAAAATTGTTAAAACCTCTAGCCAGAATGACAAGGAAAACAACTAGAGAAGATACTAGTTGCCAAGATCAGGAATGAGACAAATAATGATATTACTATAGACACAGCAGATAGTAAAAAATAACAACAACATTATGAAAAAATTTTCCAGCAAATTAAAAAACTTAGAGAAAATGGACTTTTTTGAAAGACAGTTTGCCAAAATTTATTTAAGATAAAATACATTACCTGAGCAACTATGTATCTATTAAAATGAATTTGTAATTTAAAAGAAAACCTTTTGCCAAGAAAAACTTCAATCCAAGGTGATTTTGCTGGTGAATTCTTCTGAACATTTAAGGAATAAGTGATGATAATTATACAAAATTAAAAGAGGAAGTACTTTCCAATTCATTATAATATGAGTCTAGTATTACTCTGATATCAAAACCAAAGACATAACAAACAAAAGAAACTACAGATCAATTTTCTCATGAAACTACATGCAAAAATTTCTAATAAAATTTTAGCAAATTGAATGCAGTGATATGTAAAAAGAATAGCGTATCATGATCAAGTGGAGTTTATTTCCAGAATGCAAGCTGGGAATAACATTTGAAAATTAACTAATGGAATTCACCATACCTACAGAGAAAGAAATAAAAATCATGTGATAATCCCAATAGATGCAAAAGCATCAAAGGAAATCCAACATCCATTCCTGATAAAAAGTTTGAGTAAACTTTTTATTAGTTTGAGTAAACTAATAATATAAAGAAACTTCCTTAACCTGATAAAGGGTGCCTTTTCAACTTTACCATTGATATAAGACAAAATGATGAAAAAATAAGTGTTTTCACCTTACAATTGTGGGACCAACTTTGCCATCAAGTTCCCCCATCTGCCATGGATGAAAGTAACACTACCAACACATGATCTGCTTAGGGAGGAGAGGTGGCCAATCTCTCAGAGGAGGAAGGCCAGGAGCCCCTTCTTCAATGGATTTTGTTGAATTATAATACACAGGAGTACAGGTGGTAAGGGTCAAACAGTAGATAATACTTCAAAGAAATCCGAGGGCTTAGTTTGAGTCAGTGTCTGTCAGAAAAGGGAGCTGCAGAAACTTTGGGAGACATACTCATTTCCTGCTCGGACCTTTAATGAAAGCACTCTTAGCAAAGCAGGCTCCACAGGACTTTTAGGAATTCTTTCTTCTTCCTGATCACCTTGGATTCTGCTCTAGCCAGGCAAGGGGCTACACCACCTCCCCCATCACAGGTTTTCAGGCTCAAGTGGATTAGAGCCAGGAAGCACTTCTCCCAGAGGACATGGGGACTCAGGCTATGTCAGAATAGTTGGGGGGCAAGGGTCCATCACTCTTTTTTTGTTGCAGCTCCCCGAGTCCTTCCATGATGGCCTCCCAAGTGACTGTGTCTGGCTTAGGTTTCCCCTCCTCTGAGGAGTTGTACCCATCTCTGACTAACTGACCATGCATTGGGGGCAGGGGAGGAAGCAGAGACACACTTTGTCTCCTTGTGGCTTGAATTCACTCAGTCTTGGCCCTGGGGGCAGTTACAACTCCTGAAACCAGGCAGAGCGGTTCGCAACATATGATCAAGAGCAAGAGAAGGATGTCCACTTTTTCTATATCTATTTGTATTATATGAGTGGTTTTTGATATTGCAGTCAGTCAAGGAAAAGAAATATAAGGCAACCAGTTGAAAAAAGAAGTAATATAAAAATGTCTTTAATCACAGATAACATAACTATGTAGAAAATCCCATGGAAGTACAAAACACTCCTAGAACTATTAAGTGAACTTAGCAGGATTTCAGGACACAAGATTAATGTACAAAATCAGTGTATTTCTATAGGCTAGCAAGGAACACCTGGAAATGAAAGTTAAATACCACTTAAGTTTACCACTTAAAACAGCATAAGTATATGGCATATTTGGTGATAAATCTGACAAAATATGTGCAAAATCTAAACACTGAAAACTACCATTGCTGAGAAAATTAAAAATTACATATATAAATGTAAGATATGCTTATAGATTAGAATATTTACTATGAAGATAGTGTCCCCAGGTTGATCCATACATTCAACACAATCCCATTCAAATTCCCAATAGACAAATTGTAGAAGCTGACAAGTGGGTTCTAAAATTCATATAGGAATGTTGAGGACCTAGACTAGCCAAAATAACATTGAAAAAGAATAAAGTTGGAAGACTTATCCTGCCTCATTGGAAGTATATTGTGAACCACATTAATCAATAAAGTGTGGTACTGGTGTGAAGATAGACATACAAGTCAACAGATCACAACAGATATACAGAAATCAACCCACAAATAAAGGTTTAATTGATTTTCTCTAAATTACAAAGGCAATTTAGTGAAGAATGGAGAGTCTTTTCAACAAATGTTGCTGGATAAATTGGATATTCATGTGTTAAACAATGAACTTGAATATATATTTTTCACCATAAACCAAAATTAACTTAAAATAGATCATAGACCTGAGACAATAAAACTTATAGCAACTTCTGGCCAGGATGGAGGTATAGGTAAATACACTGTGCCTCCTCACACAACCAAAAGAAGGACAACAACAAATTTAAAAGCAAAAAACCCTCAGAACTGCCAGAAAATTGAACTGTATGGAAGTAGGATAACCAAGGAGTTAAAGAAGAAACACTCATCCAGACTGGTGAGAGGGGCAGAGACAGGCAGCTGGGCAGAGAAGCATGGCAGCAGCTGGAGGACCAGACAGATGAGGTGGCAGCTGGCAGAGCAGGTGGTCCCACATATGCCTCTGGATGAACTGGGAGGAAAAACTGGGGAGTGAGACAGACCACACAACACAGAGTTCCAGCACAGGGAATGAAGCCTCAAAACCTCTGACTGAAAAAACCTGTGGGGGTTGTGTCAGAGGGAGAAATGCCCAGCTTCACACAAAAGTTTGTTGAAGAGTCTCACACAGTCCTAAAATGTACATAAAAACCACCCACCCAAGAATCAGCACCAGAGGGGCCCAATTTGCTTGTGAGTACCTGAGGAAGTGATTGAAAGCTATCAAAGAGCCAAGCAAGTGACATTGTTCCCCCTCGGACCCCTTCCCCACATATGCAGCACCACAACACAGCAATGTAGGTTGTCCCACCCTGGTGAATACCTAAGGCTCCGCCCCTTACTACATAACGGGAGTGCCTAGATGAAGAAAATATTGACCAAATGAAAGAACCGATCAAAGCTCCAGAAAAAATACAACTAGGTGATGAAGAGACAGCCAATCTATCAGATGCACAGTTCAAGACACCAATCAGGATGCTCTCAGAAATGGTTGAGTAGGGTCAGATGAAAAAATGAAGGCTATGAAAAGTGAAATAAAGAAAAATTTATAGGGAACCAACCATGATGGGAAGGAAACCAGTACACAAATCAACAGTTTGTAGCAGAAAGAAGAAGTAGATATTCAACCAGAACAGAATAAAGAAAAAAGAATTCAAAAAAATGATGAGAGGCTTAGGAATCTTGAACAACTTTAAACAATCCAACATCTGAATCATAGGGGTGCCAGAAGGAGAAGAGGAAGAGCAAGAAATTGAAAACTTATTTGAAAAAATAATGAAGAAGAACTTCCCTAATATGGCAAAGGAAATAGACTTCCAGGAAGTCCAGGAAGCTCAGAGAGTCCCAAAGAATTTGGACCCAAGGAAGCACACACCAAGGCAAATCATAATTACATTACCCAAGAAGAAAAATAAAGAGAGACTCTCAAAAGCAGCAAGAGAAAAGGAGACAGTTACCTACAAAGGAGTTCCCATAAAATCCTCAGCTGATTTCCCAAAAGAAACCTAGCAGGCAAGAAGGGGCTGGAAAGAAGTATTCCAAGTCATGAAAGGCAAGGACCTACATCCAAGATTATTCTATCTAGCAAAGCTATCATTTACAATGGAAGGGCAGATAAAGTGCCCCCCAGATAAGGTCAAGTGAAAGGAGTTCATCAGCACCAAGCTCTTATTATACGAAATGTTAAAGTGACTTATCTAAGAAAAAGAAGAAGATGAAAATTATGAACAGTAAAATGACAACAAATTCATGACTATTAACAACTGACCCTAAAACAAAAACAAAAACAAACTAAGCAAACAACTAAAACAGGAACAGAATCACAGAAGTGGAGATCACATGGAGAGTTATCAGGAACAGGAAATGGGGGGAGTGGGGGAAAAGGTAGAGGGAATAAGTATTATAAATAGTAGGTAGGAAATAGTCAGGGGATGGTTAAGAATTGTATAGGAAATGTAGGATAATGTAATTATGATGTGCCTTGGTGTGTTCCTTCTTGGGTCCAACTTCTCTGGGACCCTCTGAGATTCCTGCATTTTCTGGAAGTCTATTTCCTTTGCCAGACTGGAGAAGTTCTCCTTTATTATTTGTTCAAATAAGTTTTCCCTGGTGGCTGTCCCTCTTCCCCTTCTGGTACCCCTATAATTTGGATGTCGGAAAATTTAAAGATGTCCTGGAGGTTCCTAAGCCTCTCCTCATTTTTTTGAATTCTTGATTCTTCCTTCTTTTCTGATTGGTTGTTTCTTTCTTCCTTCTGGTCCACTCCCTTGATTTGAGTCCCAGTTTCCTTTCCATCACTATTGGTTTTCTGTGCATTTCCCTTAATTTCAATCAGTTTAGCCTTCATATGTTCCTCTAATTTGTGGCTAAAATCACCCAATTCTGTGAGCATCCTTATCACCAGTATTTTGAATTGTGCATCTGAAAGGTTGGCTATTTCTTGGTCACTTAGAATTATAGGCGCTGGGGCTTTGAGTTGTTCTTGAGTCATAAAATGTTTGTTCTCTTCCCAATTGTTATGTTTGAGGGGTAGAGCCTTAGGTGTTCACCAGGGTGGGGCGGCCCAGTTGCTGGGTTGTGATGCTGTATGTGGGGGTGGGGTCAGAGAGAAAAATAATGGCGCTCTTCTCCGCTCCGCTCTCTCTCAGATTTCTGTCCCCTCTGTGGCTTCCCACAAGCAAATGGGTCCCTCTGGTGCTGGTTCCTGGGTGTGTGGGCCCGTGTCCTCTCCAGGACCCTATGGGTCTCTCCAATGAACTCTCTGTGGGCCTGTGAGCCTCTCCCAGCCCCTCGACCCCAGGAAGTCTTTCCAGTTGGTGCTTTCAGGCTCTAATTCCTGCTGGGGCCATAGCCTGAGCAGTCTGTCTCACTGTTCACTCCTTCACTTGGTTTATATGCATGCGAATGTATGACCGCAGTCAGTCAGCTGCCTTGTGCCCTCACTGGGTCCGCCTGTCCCTACCCCATGCCTGGGATCCACCAACCGCCTCTGCCTCCACTTCTGGGTTGGTCAGACCTAACGGTCTTTCCAGCCTGACCCCACTCCACTGCTGACTCCACCTCTCTTACCGGTCTGGCTGAGTGGTTTGTTATTGTCAGACTTTCGTACAGTTCAATTTTCACTGTTTTGGCTATGTTTTTATTTCTAAAACTTAACTGTCTTTAAATTTACTCAAGATTAAAATGGAGAGAATTCTAGAAGCAGCAAGAGATAAGGGGACAGTTACCTACAAGGGAATGCCCAGCAGACTGTCAGCGGATTTCTCAAAAGAGTCCTTACAGGCAAGAAGGGGCTGGAAAGAAGTATTCCAAGTCATGAAAGGCAAGGACCTACATCCAAGATTGCTCTATCCAGCAAAGCTTTCATTTAGAATGGAAGGGGAGATAAGTGCTTTTCAGATAAGTTCAAATTCAAGGAGTTCATCATCACCAAGCTCTTATTATATGAAATGTTAAAGGGACTTATCTAAGAAAAAAAATAAAAAATATGAACAGTGAAAGGACAGCAAACTCACAGTTACTATCAACCACACCTAAAATAAAAGCAAACTAAGAGAACAGCTAGGTTGGGAGTGGAACCATAGAAATGGAGATCACATGGAGGGTTAGAAACAGGGGAGTGGGAGGAGGAGAAGGGGGGAGAAGGTACAGAAAATAAGTAGCATAGACAGTAGGTAGAAAATAGAGAGTGGGGAGGGCAGGAATACTATGGGAAATACAAAATCTAAAGAACTTGTGACACATGGACATGAATGAAAGGGGGGGAAGGGTGGGGGAGAGGTGTGCAGGGTGGAGGGGAGTGAAGGGGGAGAATGGGACAACTGTAATGGCATAACCAATAAAATATTAAAAAATGAAAAAAAAGAATAGTATAGGAAATGTACAAGCCAAATAACTTATGTGTATGACCCATTGACATGAACTAAGGGGAGGGGAAATGTAGGTAGGAGGAGGCTTGCAGGTAAGAAAAGAATAAGGAGGGGAAAATGGGACAAATGTAAAAGCACAATCATTAAAATATATTAAAAATAAAACAAAACTTATAGAAGAAAAATAGGAAAATAATTGTGATTGCACATTAGACATATTTATTAAAAACAGCACAACAGCATGATAGATAAAATGGAAAATGATATATTGGACCTCATCAAAATTAGGTATTTCTCATCATGAAACACTGTTCAGAGAATGAAAAGATAACACAGACTAGGAGAAAATATTTGCAACTTAAACATATGATAGAGACATATCCAGCATATAGAAAGAACTTTGAGAACTCTGATGATGATGATGATGATGATAAATAGCCTAACAAAATAATGGACAAAAGATTGAACAAGAACCTTATCAGGGAATATATATAGGTGGCAGATAAGCATATGAGAAGATACTCAACATATCCTTAGTGATTAGGGAAATACAAATTAGAACCCCAATAGATACCAGTACACACCTTTAAAAATGTCTAAAATTGAAGATGATTATGTCAAAACAAACATTAGTGAGAATGTGGAGCAACTGTCATACTGTACTTGCAGGAATGTAAAATGATACAGTCATTTTGGAGTTTGGCATTTTCTTTGAAAGTTACACATATTATTACCATATGACCTAGTCATTCTATTCCTAGGTATTCATCTAATGGAAGTGGGAGCAATGTCCATTCAAAGATTTGTACAGAAGTTCATGTCAGCTTTATATGTAGTAACCTGAAATAAAACCACCCGAATGTCCATTAACATGTAAATAAGTGAAGAAATTGTGGCTACCAGAGGGAAGGGGGCTGGGTGGGCAGTAAAAGGTATAGGAGGCCAAATATATGGTGAGTGAAGATGATTTGGGTGGTGGGCACACAATGCAATGTACAGATTATGTACCACAGTATACAGAAGTGTATACTTCAAACATATATAATATTTTCTTCAAAGCTTTCTTTTTGTAGAGCTTCATCTAAATCATACTGCCTCCAAAAAGTCTGAGGGAACATGAATTTCCCTCATTTGGAATTAATTTCCCTTCTCTACACTTTTATAAGCATACTGCTTGGCATTCTACCAAGAATAATCACTTTTGACTTGTCTTTATGTACGTTTGTTATCTCCTGGGTAGAAGAAAATGGTATGTTTAAAAGAAAATCTTCTGCCAATCAGAGTGTTTTGTTCAAAGTAGACTCTCAATAAATATTTATTGACTTAAATTGTTGACCAGGTTCTATGATGGCTAATGACTGGGAGTTTCATTTTGTTTTCTCTTTACTCTGACCTTGATAGCAAAACAAGTGTATTCTAAACTGTCAGTATTGATACATGTACGTAGGCTAAAATAAACTAGGAATAGGGCTTTATAATATCATAGAGAAAGATTGCACTTAGCTGGCTGAGGCTAGTAGAATCATGGGATTTGCTCAGGTATGTGCTAAAAGTTTTTTAATCTTCACAAGGTCCAAATAAGTTAGATAACATTATGCTGACTATATTACAGGTGATGAGACTTAAACATAGAGAAAGTCAATACATTGTGCAGGATTGCCCAACTAAGATGTAGTATGGCCAACAAAAGAGCTGAGAACTTTCTGATTGCAGAGCCCATGCCAGGTGGGTGGACCTCTATGATTCGGACTCCAAGGACTGAATTATAGCTAGGAGCTTCACTTTTGTCCCTTGGAAGCATCAAAGATGCTTCCAATTTCCTTTTTATAACAGACAAAAGAAAAAGATACTTACATCAAGGTTGATTAGTTGGATAGAGGCAACATCCTCAAGTGCAAGGATTTCTATTGTCCATGGAACATTTGGCAGAACCAGGCACGAAAAAAATGTTATTGAGGTAGTACTCTTTAGGGGATAAGGCTGACCTCGTGCCGCTCATCCTAGACACAGGACTCATGGCCTGAAGGAATTTTCTGAATTCAGATATTTACATATCACAATACCTTGAAGGAATTCTTTTAGCTAGTTAAAAGTTAAAGTTATGTTATTTATGGTAAAAACTCACAATAATACAGAATGTAGTAAGGTGAAAACTGTGAGTCCCTTTCTCCTGTTCCCCTAATTCTTCTAGAAAGATTATATGCACTTATAAACATTTAAAATAAATAAGGTAATAGTATACATGTTTTTTCTTTATTCTTTTTATTTTTATTTTTTTAAATATTTTATTTATTTATTTTTAGAGAGGGGAAGGGAAGGAGAAAGTGGGAGAGAAACATCAATGTGTGGTTGCCTCTCACATGCCCCCCGCTGGGGACCTGGCCTGCAACCCAGGCATGCGCCCCAACTGGGAATCGAACCGGTGACTCTTTGCTTCACAGGCCCGCACTCAATCCACTGAGCTAAACCAGCCAGGGCTCTTTATTCTTTTTAATGACCAGATACACTGCTGTTGTGTAAACAGACAGTGAACACCCTTATCTTTATGTACTTGTATTCCTATAGGGTAAGTTTCCCACAGTGGAATGCTAGTTTTTTTGCCTTGTGGTTTTGCAAAGAGGGCAAAAGGGCCTGTTAAGAATGACTAAAGTAATACTGTATAATGAAAATTACAGGTGATTAAACATATTTATATATAATAATTTTCAGCAAATATATATAGAGTAGCACCTGGTAATACTCTCCAATTATTCACATCATGGAACCTAAGACAGTTATTAGGCCACATGAGATTACTTCGAGGCATTGGCCAACTGTGTCAGAGATTGTGGATGTCTGTGGGTCCCTTGTATTCTTTCACTTCACTGCAGTTTTTTAAAAATTTAATTTATTATTTTTGTATATTTTTTAATTTAATTATTGTTCAAGTACAGTTTTCTGTCTTATATTCCTAGCCCTGCCGACCCCCCCAGCGCTCCCCACCTCCCTCCCATTTCCACCCCCCACCTTAGTTATTGTCCATGTGTCCTTTATACTTGTTCCTGTAAATCCTTCCCCTTTTCCTCTGAAATTCCCTCCTCTCTCCCCTCTGGTCACCGTCCCCCTGTTCTCTACTTCAGTGTTTTTGGTCATATTTTGCTTGGTTGTTTGTTTTGTTGTTTAGGTTCCTGTTCAAGGTGAGATCATATGGTATTTGTCTTTCACCACCTGGCTTATTTCACTCAGCATAATGCTTTTCAGTTCCATCCATGCTGTTGCAAAGGATAGGAGCTCCTTTCTTTCTGCTGCATAAAGTTCCATTGTGTATATGTACCATATTTTTTTGATCCATTCATTTACTGATGGGAATCTAGGTTGCTTCCAGCTCTTGGATACTGTAAATTGTGTTTCAGTAAACATTGGTGTGTATAGGTTCTTTTGGATTTGTGTTTCAGGGTTCTTAGGATATACTCCTAACAGTGGAATTGCTGGGTGAAAAGGCATGTTCATTTTTAGTTTTCTGAGAAAATTCTATACTGTTTTCTATAATGGTTGTACCAGTCTGCAATCCCACCAACAGTGAACTAGGGTCCCCTTTTCCTCACAACCTCTCCAACATTTGTTGTTTGTTGCTTTGTTTATGCACTTCACTGCAGTTTTAAGAAGTCTGCTTCCAGCATCAAGAAATCTTATATTAAGCTCTGAGTCTTTGTTTATTTATGAGCATAGTCAAAATATGATCTTTAGTTACAACATTGCTACAAATTAATTTCTCCAGAAAGTTTTACTTCTCTCAAATATTATCTGAACAGTAGTCACTATCTGCTTTACTCATCAACCCCAGTGCTTTATTTTTCTATCTTTCATCTAATCCTTGTGCTTCTGGATTTTCTTGGGTATTTCCCTTGGCCATTATCACTGTTTTGCTGAAGCAGTGATGATGGAAGGGCATTTGGCATTTTATTTTGCAGTTATTCTCTCTTTCCAGCTCAAGGTGAAAAATAAAACCCCACTGTCCTGCTGATATACATCCTGGGCAATGCCAATACGGCATCCCTCTCTTTCATCTCACCTCTTGGTAACTTATGAACAGTGAATGCTGTTTGATCTTGTGTATTCAGTGTGTCATGAGGACTGCAGCAGGTACAACATTATTTTTATTCAGGTGAATCAATTACAAAGCCTTTATGGAAGTTTGGATTTTTATGGGCTAGATAGTTGGAACAGAAGCTTTTATTGGTAAGGAACAAAGGAAAACACTGGCAAAGGCTGTTCTCATCCCCCAATAGTTTGTTCTTTCTTTTCAATAGAGCATATATAGTAATAGATAGTATGGCTACCTGAGAGTATGGCTACTTATATCCCAGCATCCTTTGCAGCTATCTGTGACCTTGTAACTAACTTTTGATTAATGGAAAATGAACTGAAGTGATGGGTGTAATTTCAGCATTGTGGAAGGAAAAGTGGAAATAAAGAAAACCAGCTGAAAGGAGTGTTTATGTACCCCTGCTCGCTGGAATATGAACACGATGTCATCTGGTGCAGTCATCTTGGACTGGGAGATGTTGATGGCAGAGAAGATGAAAGGAGCTGGGTCCCTGATGATTGTAGGGTCACCATACTGGCCCTGGGTCTTCAAGCTAACATGTTTTTCAAGATAGAAATAAATTTCTGTTTTATTTAAGCCATTGTTATTTTCATTCCTTTTGTTGTAACAGAAATACACACAAACTTAGTACAAGTAAGCAGATGTACACATACATATCTTGGTTAATGAACTATCCAAACCAGAATAACCAACTTTTTAAGGTGGAGATGTTTTAGATTAAAAATATGTCAACATAATTCAACTTGACTATTTTTCTATTTTTATAATCAACATTATCTTTTGGCAACCTCAATAAAATTTGACATTAGTTAAATACAGAATGATGAATAGGGACAGTTAACAAGGCATAAATCAATCAGACTTTCTGATGAGGTCATAAACTACAGTAACAGAGTATTTTGCAGCAGTAAATTCTCAAGTGCCTGCCTAATGTAAACTTGAAATTTGTAAATGTTTCCAAGCTAAGTATAATTTTTTAGGTTAGATATAAAAAGAACATTTGAAGTCAGAGGCCAAATGGAAATAATAAAGTAAAAACAACATACTTGTTCCTTTCAACCTGAGAATATATTCCTAAGATTTTTCATTATAAATTAACTCAAAATTGTACACTTTACAATTTTTAAAAAAATATATCAAACTAATCATTTATACCAGCTTCTGAGAAGACTTCGACAAGATTGATTACTTACAGGTTTATCTTTTAATTTCTGGCAGGTAGAGGAATGGGTGAGATGGGCTGGAACTCATGGACATCACAGAAAAAGGAAAAACAAACGGCCCAGAACATTCATTAATTCAGTGTCACGTGTATATTTAGTGCCTATTATATTTTATGTATTATTCTAGGTGTTGAGAGTTCAAAGCTTAATAATATTTAATTTGTATACTAAAGATGCTTATAATATTATTGGGAGGCAAACAAGGAAACTGACTATAATACAAATAAAGTCACTCTTTTTTTAATTTTATTTTTTTTCCAATTTTTTAATTTAATTATTTTTCAAGTACAGTTTTCTGTCTATTACTCCCATCCCATCCCACCCCCCATCCTCCCCCCTCCCTCCCATTTCCACCCTTCTCAGTTGTTGTCCATGTATCCTTTATATAGGTTCCTCTAAATCCCTCCCTTATTTCCCCTGAAATTCCCTCCCCTCTCCCCTCTGGTCACTGTCAGCCTGTTCTCTATTTCAGTGTCTTTGGTTATATTTTGCTTGCTTGTTTGTTTTGTTGTTTAGCTTCCTGTTAAAGGTGAGATCATATGGTATTTGTCCTTCAACACCTGGCTTATTTCACTCAGCATAATGCTTTCCAGTTCCATCCATGTTGTTGCAAAAGGTAGGAGCTCCTTCTTTCTTTCTGCAGCATAAAATTCCATTGTGTATATGTACCATAGTTTTTTGATCCATTCATTTACTGATGGGCACCTAGGTTGCTTCCAACTCTTGGCTATTGTAAATTGTGCTGCTATGAACATTGGGGTGCATAGGTTCTTTGGGATTGGTGTTTTAGGGTTCTTAGGATACAATCC
>NW_028074352.1:3934381-3960631 GCF_014824575.4 Sturnira hondurensis | reverse complement strand
ACCAAGCCCTTATTATATGAAATGCTAAAGGGACTTACATAAGAAAAAGAAGATGAAAAATATAAACAGTGAAAGGACAGCAAACACACAGTTATTAACAACCACACCTAAAACAAAAGCAAACCAAGAGGACAGCTAGATCAGGAGTGGAACCATAGAAATGAAGAACACATGGAGGGTTAGAAACAGGGGGGTGGGAGGAGGAGAAGAGGGGAGAAGGCACAGAAAATAGCATAGATGGTAGGTAGAAAATAGATGGTGGGTGGCGAGAATAGTGGGGGAAATATAGAATCCAAAGAACTTGAGACACGTGGTTATAAACTAAGGGGGGAAGAATGGTGGGGGAGGGAGGGTGCGGGTGGAGGGGATTGAAGGGGGGAATAGAACAACTGTAATGGTATAATCAATAAAATATATTTAAAAAAGAAATTACATAAAGTTTAGTAGCATAAAGCCATATATTTCTTATGAGTGGATAAGAAACTGAGAGAGAGCACAATGCCAACATATTTTCTCTGTTTCAGGACGCCAGAAGCCTCAGCTAGAATACTTGAAGACAGTTGATACTGTCTGCAGTCAAGGGGCCTCAATTGCTCTCCACATGGGCATCTCCATATGTTCTTCAACATGGGCTAGTTTGAGCTTTGTTAGAACCTAGGGGCAAAGTTCCAAAGATGAACAGAGAGAGAGAGATATAAAGAGAGACAGAGAGAGAGAAAGCATCAGTAAGCATCAGTAAGTCAGACGCCATACCATCATCTAAGACCTAGCTTTTGAGTCACATAGCTTCACTTCCACTTTATTCATAAAGACAGTTACAAAGTCCCACTCAGCTTCAGGGAAGGGTAAATAGACTCCAATTCTTTATGAGAGTGGCAAGGTTCTGAAGAGCACAAGAGATTGAAAATATTGCTGTGGCCATTTGGGGGGAATACAATCTGCCCCACTGTGTGAACACGGAAATTTCACATAACCTACATTGGGAAGCAGGGCCCAAGGAAGTAAAGAAAATGTGAATCATAAGCCACAAACAAAAATCATCATAAAATTAAGTAAATACATGTGAAAACAATGCCTGGCTCTATTGAAATCTCAAAAGATCACATTCTCTGAAGAGCTCATCCTCATTAGTACAGTGGTGAATATCCTCGCCTGTCAAAAGACCACATACTCCTATACAAGATGAAACAGGTTACACAGTAAAGATGGGAAGCTGTCTCCAGCTTGACAGATCCTGAGTTGGTGTGACTTATTTCACCTTACCTGGGGTGGTGACTTTCATGTACACAATATCACCAATCCTCCAGGAGTCCAGTGATCCACTCTCCATTCATAGGTAGCCAAGAGCATTAAAGGATGGCATTAGGAAACCAGGGAGTGTGCTGTTGGAAAGTGAAGTTACCCCACACAGTGGGCTGGTGAGGGCTAACTAAGATCAAGGGACAGGCTACAGATGTTGCTTTATCTGTACTGACCCACTGAGAGGACAGCTCGTGTTGGTTCTCAGCACAAGCAGTGGACAGTGACTCCCACACAAACACTAGAGAACCTTTAGGTGCCCACATGCTCCTATCCATCCAGTACCTCCTTCTTATTTCCCCCTGCTGAAAAACCTTGATATTGTCCAAGTAGAACAGAGAAAAAGAAAGAATATATGATTCTAAATTCCCTACCTTTTTAATAAACTGACATTTGAATTTAAAACCCAAATATTTAGCTCCTTTGATTTGTTTACATTCTCTCTAGCCCAGCAGTATGCAAAAGAAATACAAAACAGTATAACTTTAAGATTTCTAATGGCCACATTACAAAAGTAAATGAAGTTAATTTTAATAATATAATTTGCTTAACAAAATGTATCTGAAAATCATTTACCATGTAATTAACATAAAAATCATTAATGTAACATCCCTTTTTATACTAAAAAACATGACATATATTTTAGATTCATAAAATACAGAGTCAAAAAGTAGACTCAAGTAAGTTGGCCCAAATATAATTTAAAATATCTTCCATCATCAGGGACTTCTGGCCAAGATGGAGTCATAGGTAGACACTCTGTGCCTCCTCGCACAACCAAAATAGGAACAGCAACAATTTAAAAACAAAACCCGACCAGTACTGACAGAAAATTGAACTGTATGGAAGTCCGACAACCAAGGAGCAAAAGTAGAAACCTTCATCCAGATCCATAGGAGAGGCAGAGTTTGGTAGCAGGGACATAGAGGGATCACAACAAAGCAGTGACTGGCAACCCTGGGCATGCAAGGTGGCAGCTGGAGGACCCAGCAAGATTGTGGATTGTGGAGAGGCGGGACGCACAAGGTGGCTGGAGGACCAAGGATCCCATATTCACGTGCAGATAAACCAGGTGAAACTGGGGAGCAAGATAAATCATGCAGCCCAGGATCCCAGCACAAGGAAATAAAGCCTCAGAACACCAATTGAAAACACCTATGGAGGTTGAGATGCCAGGAGAAACTCCCAGCCTCACAGGAGAGTTTGTTGGAGAGACCCACAGGGTCCTAGAATGCACACAAACCCCCCTACAGAGGTGTCAGCACCAGAAGGCTGTAATTTGCTTGTGGACATCAGGGAAAGGGACTGAAATCCAGCAGAGAGTAGAACAAGCCCCATTGTTCCCTCTCGAACCCCTTTCCCACAACCCAGTGACTGGATTGCCCCACCCTGGTGAAGACCTAAGGCTCCACCCCTTACTATGTAATGGGTGCATCAAGACAAAAGAAATGTCCCAAACTAAAGAACAGATCAAAGCTCCACAAAAAATACAACTAAGCAAGAAAGAGATACCCAACCTAACAGATGTATAGCTCAAAATACTGGTGATCAGGATGCTCACAGAATTGGTTGAATTTGGTCACATGTTAAATGAAAAATAAAGGCTACACCAAGAGAAATAAAGGAAAATGTATAGGGAACCAGTAGTGATGGGAAGGAACTAGGACTCAAATCAATGAAGTGGATCAGAAGAAAGAAACATCCAATCAGAAAAGAGTGAAGAAACAAGAATTTTTTAAAAGGAGGAGAGGCTTTGGAACCTCCAGGAAATCTTTAAACATTCCAACATCTGAATCATAGAGGCACCAGCAGGAGAAGAGGAAGAGCAACAAGTGGAAAAGTTATTTGAATAAATAATAAAGGAGAACTTCCCTAATCTGGCAAAGGAAATAGACTTCCAGGAACTCCAGGAAGCTCAGAGAGTCCCAAAGAAGTTGGGACACCAAGGCACATCATAATTACATTGCCCGATATTGAAATGAAGGAGAGAATCCTAAAGCAGCAAAAGATAAAGAGACAGTTACCTACAAAGGAGTTCCCATAAGATGGTCAACTGATTTCTCAAAAGAGACATTGCAGGCAAGAAGGGGCTGGAAAGAAGTATTCCAAGTCATGAAATGCAAGAACCTACATCCAAGATTGCTCTATCCAGCAAAGCTTTCTCTTAAAATGGAAGAGGGATAGAATAAGTGCTTAGAATAAAGTGCTTCTCACATAAGGTCAAGTTCAAGGAGGTCATTATCACCAAGCCCTTATTGTAAGAAATGTTAAAGGACCTTATCTAAGAAAAAGAAGATAAAAAACATGCACAGTAAAATGACAGCAAACTCACAGTTATTAACAACCACACCTAAAACAAAAGCAAACAACTAGAACAAAAACAGAACCACAGAAATGCAGATCACATGGAGGGTTCTCAATGGGGGATTGAAAGGAGGAGATTGGAGGAAGAGATACACAGAATAAGTAGCATAGATGGTAGGTAGAAAATATACAGGGGGAAGGTAAAAACAGTAAGGGAAATGTAGAAGCCAAAGAACTTATAAGTATGACACATGGACATAAACTAAAGAGAGAGAATGTGGGTGGGAGGGCATGTGCAGGGTGGAGGGGAGTGAAGGGGATAATGGGACAACTATAATAGCATAATCAATAAAATATATTTTTCAAAATTCTTCCATCATCAAAATGTCCATACTACCCAAAGCAATTTATAGATTCAATGCAATGCCTATTAAACTACCAATCACATGTTTTACAGATATAGAGAAAACATTTCAAAAATTTATATGGAACCACAAATGACCCTGAATTGCTGTAGCAATTTCGAGAAAGAAGAACAAATCAAGAGGGATCACAATACCTGATATCAAACTGTACTACAAGGCCACTGTAATCAAAACAGCCTGGTACTGGCTTAAGAACAGACACATAGACCAATGGAACAGAGCAGAGAGCACAAAAATAAACCCTAGTTCCTATGGTTAACTAATATTTGACAAAGGGGGAAAAAGCATAAAATGGAGTAAGAATAGCCTATTCAACAAATGGTGCTGGGAGGGCTGGACAGCTACAGGAGAAAAAAATGAAACTCGAGCACCAATTTACACCATACACCAAAGTAAATTCAAGGTGGATAAAAGACTTAAATATAAGTCATGACACCATTAAAGTCTTAGAGGAAAACATAGGCAGGAAAATCTCAGATATTCCAAATAGCAGTATTTTCACCAATATGCCCCCTAGAACAAGGGACATAAAGAAAAGAACAAACAAATGTGATCTCATCAAAATAAAAAGCTTCTACGGGGCTAAAGAAAACAGCATTAAAATGAAAAGATAACCAACTGCATGAAAAAACATTTGGATCTGGTTGAAAATCCAGGTGGATCTACTGAAGAACAGCATAATCAACCAACAATTCCCCAACATTTATGAAAATAAGAGACCAGAGAGTGTGACAGAGGAACCAGACAGCTGCAGGTCAGCGAGGACTCCAGAAGGCGAGTGAGGACAAAAGCGGCTACGCCCGTGGCCTCCTTGGTGGCGGGCTGCACCCTCAGCTCGCCCAAGGCGGGCGACCTCCGGCGGTGTGTGAGTACAGAGGAGAAGCGGCGGGCAATCTGGGCCGGCACCATCGGTGGGAAACCGAGGCCCCGTCTGAATCCAGGGACGGGGTGCCTGTGGCGGAGGGAACTCCAGAGGCCTGGCACCCGGTGTGCCGGCAATAGACTCCATGGGAGCCGTGGGCCTGCTACAGGGTCCGTGGGAGAGAACTGACTTCCCTCCTCCCCATCTAGGCAGGCAGGGTAATACCAGGCAGAGACCTGTGGGCTTAAGTTAACGTAAAGGGTGGCAAGGGCAGAGGGTCCTATTCAACTGCAGACTCTATGGTCACCAGCCCATTAGCCCGCCAGCCCACCAGCCCGCCAGCCCAGGGGATTTAAGGACACTGTCATTGCCGATCTTTTGGGATTGGGCTGGGCTAAGAGGCAGGCTTTGTGGAGAAATCTCTATTGGAAAGTGAACTGAGGTGTTGTGCGAAAGCAGCTTGCCTCACGGCCCAAACACCCAGCAGCCATCCAGGGGAGGGGTGGGAACACCTAGGTGCCACCACGGAACTGAGAAGGACAGTGCCAGATACTGCGGGAAACAGGCAGCCTCCCAGGGGTGTGGGTGCCCACATTCCAATCCGGTAGCCTGGTTCGAGCGCACCTGCATACCTGCCCTCAGAGAGGAGGTCGCAACCAGAAAAACCAGTTTGGACAGTTTGAAACTGACAAAGGAAGGGCATTTGTGTGTGTGTGTGTGTGTGTGGTTTTTTCCCCCTTCTCTTTTTTTCCCTCTCTCAACTTCTTTTTTAAGTGATCTTATATCTTTTAAACTGTATTGTTGCTCTATCTTTCAATACTCCGTCCCTCATTTCTTTTTCTTTTTTCCGGTTTTAGTCTTTCCATTCTTCCCAAATTTTCTGCTTATTCCTCCTTTCTCCTGACTTTTGTGTGTGTGTCTGCATGTGTGTGTGTGTGACTTGTTTGTTTGTGTGTTGCTTAGTTTTCTTTTAGGTATATTATTGTTTTTTGCATTATGCTTACTTCCTTTTTTATTTTAAGAATATCTTTGTATCCCTCCTCTTTCTGTACAGGTTTCTTAGTCCTGGCTGGTTATATTGTACTACCTGACAGGTTCCCACTGTTCTTTCCTCCACAGTGTATTGCTAATTTTCTATACTTCACTTGCTTTCCTTTGGCATACCACCCAAGCTCTATAACCCCCATTTAGAAAGATCACATAGAGTCTATCACGTAAGTGTTGCTCTAATATTATTGTAAATAAGACCTGTTCTATACAATGGTAATACTTCATAGCACATCTCTCAGACTTTAGACCACCTTACAGATTCCTGAATTCTATTACTCTATTTACTCACATGCTACAACTAGTTACTAACATTTACTCTCACATTACCTCAAAATATGACCACCCACAACCACACTGCTTTCTATTTACAACTCACAAGCCCCCCCCCTTTCCAACAAGAGACTTAACTTCTGCCCATCTTTTCTTAAAAGTGGCAAGCTGTGTTGAAGAGCACTGTTAACTCTATACATAGCCTAAAGATTGTCTATTTCTTCTCTACCGACTGTGTCTATAAATAACATAAAATAATCTTCTGCTATCACAAACCATTTTGCCTCCGCCTCCAACTGATCACACACGCACAATAAAGAAAGGAGTAGGTGGAAGTGGAGAACACCAAGATACCTGCAGGAGACTGCACTGCTGAATTTCACAGGTATCCTACCACAGAAGTTCACACCATAAACCCAGGAAACAAGAACAGATCAATTTAAGAAGCTGAGGCTAACAAGAAGAGTATCACAAACATTGGGAAGACAAAGAAACAATCCCCAAAATGAAAGAAAAGGAGGAAGCCTCAGAAAGAATGTAAGATAAATAGAGGCAAGTCAACTATTAGATATGTAATTCAAAGCACTGGTTATCACGAAATTCAAAGAGCTTACAATGAGCTACCAGAAACTACAGGGGAGCTACAATGAACTCTCTGCAAATTATACCAACATGAAAAAGGAAATAGAAACCATCAGTAAAACCCAAGAGGAAATGAAGAATACAATTTCTGAACTGAAAAACACAGTAGAAGGTATGAAGGGTAGGATCGATGAGGCAGAAGATCGCATAAGTGAGATCGAAGACAGGATAGAAAGAATCTCCCAGACGAACCAAGTAATGGAAAAGAGAATCAGAAAAAATGAGGAGAATGTAAGAGAAATGCAAGACAATATGAAAAGTAATAATATCCAAATAATAGGAATACCAGAAGGAGAGGAAGAAGAACAAGGGATAGAAAACCTACTTGAAAAAGTAATAAAAAAAATGTTCCTAAGTTTTCTTGAGAGATAATGGAGGAGAGATAAAGTCACGGGTATCCAGGAATCGCAGACAGTACCAATCAGGTGGAACACAAAGAGGCCTACTGCAACACACATCATCATTAAAATGGCAAGCCTCCAAGACAAAGAGAAAATCCTAAAGGCAGCAAGGGAGAAAAACGAAGTAACATACAAGGGGGTCCCAATAAGGTTAGCTACTTACTTCTCAATAAAAACACTCCAAGCTAGGAGAGAATGGCAAGAAATATTCCAAGTAATGAGAAACAGAAGCCTACAACCAAGGCTACTTTACCCAGCAAGGCTCTCAATCAAGATAGAAGGCCAAATAAAGAGCTTCCAAGATGAAAGAACTCTAAAAGAATATCCCTCCACCAAACAGGCTCTACAAGAAATACTAAAAGGACTGCTTTAAGGAAAGGAAGGAAAAGAGAGAGAAAGAGAGGAACACAGGTACAAAAAAAGGCAATGAATAAGTACCTATAAATAATAACCTTAAATGTAAATGGATTAAATGCTCCAATCAAAACACATACAGTAGCTGAATGGATAAAAGCATGACGCACACATATACTGCCTACAAGAGACCCACCTCAGGTCAAAAGACCTGCTAAAAGTGAAAGGATGGAAACAAATTTTCCAAGCAAATGGACAAGAAAAAAAATCCAGGGTAGCAATTCTCATATCAGACAAAATAGACTTCAAAAAAAGGGCCATAAAGAGAGACCCAGAAGGTCACTTCATAATATTCAAGGGAAAAATCCACCAAGATGACATTACCATTGTAAATATATATGCACCCAACATAGGAGCACCCAAATATATAAAGGAAATCCTAGAGGACCTCAAGAAAGATATTGACAGCAACACAATTATAGTAGGGGATTTTAACACCCCACTGTCAAAAATGGACAGATCTTCCAAGCAAAATATCAACAAAGATATTTCAGCATTAAACGACACTCTAGAAGAAATGGACCTAATTGATATATATAGAGCCCTTCATCCCAAAGAAGCTAAATACACATTCTTTCTAATGCTTATGGAACATTTTCAAAGATGGACCATATGATAGGACACAAAATGAGACTCAACAAATTTAGGAAAATAGAAATCACACCAAGCGTTTTCTCTGATCACAAGGGACTAAAATTGGAAACTAACCCCACGGGAAGAAAAAAAAACAAAATCATGGAGTCTGAATGGTATGCTATTAAATAACGAATGGGTCAAGATTGAAATTAGGGAAGAAATCAAAAAGTTTCTGGAAACAAATGAAAGTGAATTCACGACAACCCCAAACTTATGGGACACAGTGAAGGCAGTCATGAAAGGGAAGTTCATAGCAATACAGGCTTACCTAAAGAAAATAGAAACATTTCAAACAAATCTAACCTGACACCTCTAAGAACTCTAAGAACAACAACAAAGACAGCCCAGAGCAAGTAGAAGGAAGGAAATAACCAAGATCAGAGCAGAATTAAACAACAAGAGACTAAAAGCACAATTCTAAGGATCAATGAATCTAGGAGTTGGATTTTTGAAAAGATAAACAAAATAGACAAACCTTTAAGTAGGCTCATCAAGAAAAGAAGAGAGAGGACACAAATAAAAACAATAAGAAATGAAAGAGGAGAAAGTACAACTGATACCACAGAAACAGAAGGGATTGTAAGGAATTACTATGCAGAGCTGTATGCCTAGAAATTTGAAAATCTAGGTGAAATGGACAAGTTTCTAGAAAAATATAATCTTCCAAAACTCAATGAATATGAAGCAGAAAACCTGAACAGGCCAATAAGAGCAGATGAAATTGAAGAAATAATGAAAAAACTCCCATCACAGAAAAGCCCTAGACCAGGTGGTATCACAGGAGAATTCTACAAAGCTTTTTAGGAAGAACTAACCCCTATTCTACACAGACTATTCCAAAAAATCCAAAAGAAGGGAAAACTCCCCAACTCTTTTTATGAAACCAGCATCATCCTAATTCCAAAGCCAGATAGAGACACAACAAAGAAAGAAAACTTCAGCCCAATATTGCTGATGAACATAGACGCTAAAATCCTCGCCAAAATATTGACAAACCGCATCCAACAATACATCAAAAAGATAATTCACCACAACCAAGTGGGATTCATCCCAGGGATGCAAGGATGGTTCAATATTCATAAATAAGTAAATGTAATACACTACAAAAACAAAAGTAAAGACAAAAACCACATGATCATATTAATAGATGCAGAAAAAGCTTTTGATAAGGTAAAACACCCATTTATGATAAAGGTACTCAGAAAAATGGGAATACAGGGAACATTCCTCAATATAATAAAGGCCATATATGAAAGACCTACAGCCAACATCATACTGAATGGGCAAAAACTGAAAGCTTTTCCACTAAGATCAGGAACAAGACAAGGTTGTCCACTTTCACCACTTCTATTTAATATAGTATTGGAAGTTCTAGCCACAGCGATCAGACAAGAAAAGGAAATAAAAGGCATCCAAATCGGAAAGGAGGAAACAAAACTGTCACTGTTTGCAGATGACATGATAGTGTACATGGAAAATCCTATAGACTCTACCAAAAAATTGCTGGAACTAATAAATGAATTTGGCAAAACAGCGGGATACAAAGTCAATATCCAGAAATCAAAGGCATTTCTGTATACTAACAATGAATCAGCAGAAGCAGAAATCAAGAAAAAAATCCCATTCGATATAGCAAAAAGAAAAATAAAATATCTGGGAATAAATCTAACCAAGGAGGTTAAAGACCTGTATGCAGAAAATTACACAACACTGAAGACAGAAATCAAGGAAGACACAAACAAATGGAGACGTATACCGTGTTCATGGATTGGAAGAATTAACATCATCAAAATGTCCATACTACCCAAAGCAATTTACAGATTCAATGCAATACCTATTAAAGTACCAATGGCATATTTCACAGACATAGAACAAACACTTCAAAAATTTATCTGGAACCATAAAAGACCCCGAATAGCAGCTGCAATGTTAAGAAAGAAGAACAAAGTAGGAGGGATCACAATACCTGATATCAAACTGTATTACAAGGCCACTGTAATCAAAACAGCCTGGTACTGGCATAAAAACAGGCACATAGACCAATGGAACAGAATAGAGAGCCCAGAAATAAACCCAAATCTCTACAGTCAATTAATATTCGACAAAGGGGGCAGTATCATAAAATGGGGTAAAGATAGCCTCTTCAACAAATGGTGTTGGGAGAACTGGACAGCTACATGCAAAAAAATGAAACTCGAGCACCAACTTACATCATACACCAAAATAAATTCAAGGTGGATAAAAGACTTAAATATAAGCCATGACACCATTAAAGTCCTAGAGGAGAACATTGGCAGGAAAATCTCAGATATTTCACGCAGCAACATTTTTACTGATATGTCCCCTAGAGCAAGGACTATAAAGGAAAGAATAAACAAATGGGATCTCATCAAAATAAAAAGCTTCTGCGCAGCTAAAGAAAACAGCATTAAAATAAAAAGACAACCAACTGTATGGGAAAACATATTTGCCAATGATACCTCAGACAAAGGTTTAATCTCCAAAATATACAAAGAACTCACACGACTTCACTCTAAGAAGACAACTAACCCAATTAAAAAATGGGGAAAGGACTTGAACAGACACTTCTGCAAGGAGGACATACAGAGGATCCAGAGACACATGAAAAGATGCTCAATATCACTAGCTATCAGAGAGATGCAAATTAAAACTACAATGAGATACCACTTTACACCGGTGAGAATGGCTATCATAAACAAAGCAATAAACAACAAATGTTGGAGAGGGTGTGGGGAAAAGGGGACTCTGGTCCACTGTTGGTGGGATTGCAGACTGGTACAACCATTATGGAAAACAGTATGGAATTTTCTCAGAAAACTAAAATTGGACTTGCCTTTTGACCCAGCAATTCCACTGCTGGGATTGTATCCTAAGAACCCTAAAACACCAATCCCAAAGAACCTATGCACCCCAATGTTCATAGCAGCACAATTTACAATAGCCAAGAGTTGGAAGCAACCTAGGTGCCCGTCAGTAAATGAATGGATCAAAAAACTATGGTACATATACACAATGGAATTTTATGCTGCAGAAAGAAAGAAGGAGCTCCTACCTTTTGCAACAACATGGATGGAACTGGAAAGCATTATGCTGAGTGAAATAAGCCAGGTGTTGAAGGACAAATACCATATGATCTCACCTCTAACAGGAAGCTAAACAACAAAACAAACAAGCAAGCAAAATATAACCAAAGACACTGAAATAGAGAACAGGCTGACAGTGACCAGAGGGGA
Source organism: Sturnira hondurensis (assembly GCF_014824575.4). Classification (NCBI taxonomy): domain Eukaryota; kingdom Metazoa; phylum Chordata; class Mammalia; order Chiroptera; family Phyllostomidae; genus Sturnira; species Sturnira hondurensis. Next base: position 3,949,074 of record NW_028074352.1, on the reverse strand, counting down.
GAGGGGAGGGAATTTCAGGGGAAATAAGGGAGGGATTTAGAGGAACCTATATAAAGGATACATGGACAACAACTGAGAAGGGTGGAAATGGTAGGGAGGGGGGAGGATAGGGGATGGGATGGGATGGGAGTAATAGACAGAAAACTGTACTTGAAAAATAATTAAATAAAAAATTGGGGGAAAAAAAGAAAAGAAATGGGATCTCATCAAAATTAAAAGCTTCTGCATGGCTAAGGAAAACAGTAGCAAGACAAAAAGAGAAGCAACAGCATGGGAAAACATATTTGCCAATGATACCTCAGACAAAGGTTCAATCTCCAAAATATACAAAGAACTCACACGACTCCAGTCAAGAAGATGGGCAACCGAATTAAAAAATGGGCAGAGGACTTGAACAGACACTTCGCCAAGGAAGACATACAGAGGATCCAGAGACACATGAAAAGATGCTCGATATGACTAGCTATTAGAGAGATGCAAATTAAAACCACAATCAGATACCACTTAACACCAGTCAGAATAGCTACCACGAAAGAAAGAAACAAACAACAAGTGTTGGAGAGGTTGTGGGGAAAAGGGGACTCTAGTTCACTGTTGGTGGGATTGCAGGCTGGTACAACCACTATGGAAAACAGTATGGAATTTTCTAAGAAAACTAAAAATGGACGTGCCTTTTGACCCAACAATTCCACTTTTAGAAGTATATCCTAAGAACCCTGACACACCAATCCAAAAGAACCTATGCACTCCAATGTTCATAGCAGCACAATTTACAATAGCCAAGAGTTGGAAGCAACCTAGATGCCCATCAGTAAATGAATGGATCAAAAACTATGGTACATTTACACAATGGAATTCTGTGATGCAGAAAGGAAGAAGGAGCTCCTACCCTTTGCAACAGCATGGATGGAACTGGAGAGCATTATGCTAAGTGAAATAAGCCAGGCAGTGAAAGGCCAATACCATATGATCTTACCTTTAAGTAGAACTAATTCACAAAAGAAACAAGCTAACAAAATATAACCAATGACATTGAAATTGAGAACAAACTGAGTAACCAGAAGGGAGCTGGAAGGCTATAATGGGGAGAAAAGGGGGAAGGGTTTTTCAGGAAAAAGTATAAAGGACACATGGACAAAACCTAGAGGGTGGCGTCAGTGGGGGAGGTGGAGATGGCTAGGGTGGGGTGCAGTGGTGGAGGGAAAAGGCAAACAACTGTACTTGAACAAAAAAAGAATAAATAAATTAATTAATTAATTAATTAAGGTTTCAAGTGTACAATTTCATTAGAAAAAATTAAAATTAAACATTTTCCAAAACTCAACCCATTGTCAGCTTCCTTAAAATTTTAATTTAAATTAAATAAAATTAAGTATTCAATTCTTTAGCCACACTAGTCACTGTGTCTCTTTTATTGCATGGCAGAGGTCTAGATTCCCAAGCTGTGTCGAATTAAAGAACCTCAGAGAATAAGATGGGAAGAACTTTTTAAAATTGCTGAAAAGGGCTGGAAATATGCACAGAAAAGCTGATCCTTTGAAATATTCCCCCAGCACAAGAATTGTTCAATATTTCCCCAGCACAAGAAGTGGCTATTCAGCAGCAACTTTAAAACTGTGACATTACCAGAAATCAGATGCACAAAAAAACAATAGAACATGTGGAATCACCTCTTATGAGAGCTAAAGTTTACTGGGAGTCCCAGCCTTTAGTCAGGGGTATGGTTCTGAGGGGCTTTGGGGCTCCTCCTAACCCTCCCAGCACAAAAGCTGACTGCATTTCTCTCATGCTTTTGACTGGGTTCCTGTCCCTACTAATTTTTAATTGATTAAATAGAATTGCTTTCTAAATCTGTTATGTAGTTTGTATGTAATGCCCTTAACATTGGGTTTGAATACAATTGCAGTAAGATACAATATTGATTCATTTAATTTTATTTTTCATCCTTTGCATTGAAGTCTAAAGGAGTCAGTATGTATAGTATGCAAATTGAGATTTTGATGCAAGAAAATTTGGCAGTTTTTTTTAAAACAGGACCCAAGCATTACTTGAAATCATTTAAGAGAATAGTTTCACACAAAGCAACATCTACTTGTCCTTCTATGTGATTAAATTTTAGTTTACACAAACATACATATACAAAATATGCTCAAAATTACTGAATATTAACTGATGATATTGGTCAAAGAACAATGATATTTCCCTCACGATTTTTCTATCCTTAACCCTAATATAAAATAGAATAATATCTTACAGGTTTGCATAACTTTCCACAGGATGAATAAAGCAGAATGGTTGCAAAAGAGAAATCAGTCCATCAACAACTAGTGTACACCTTCTTTGGACTAATAATAATAAAAGCTAACATGTATTGTGTGCTTATTATGGGGTTGGTACAGTGCTCAGAATTTTATCTGGATTATTCTCCTTCTAGGGATTCTGTTAGGGGTTTTTAGAGATATACAGATGACAAAGCACATTCCCTATGTCCAAAGAGCTTTAAATTCATGTGCCAAATAATGGAATCAACAACAGAAGGTGTTCGGGGAGTTGAAAGAAGAGACATCTTGTGAACCCAAAGAATTGTTACTGTGAATGCAAGCATGAGTCTGATACCAAGAGACAGCCTCAATGTGCATCTCAGTTGGTTTGTAAAACACAGTCATGCAACCACTTAACAGTGGGGATAGGTTCTGAGAAATGTGTACTTAGAAGATATCATTGTTGTGTGAACATCATAAAGTGTGCACAAACCTCAATGGCATAGCCTAGTACTGTAATTTCATGTGCTATGATTTTACATGGCTAACAGCATGGTAAGTTTGTTTATACCAGAATTACCCACACAAGTAAGTAACACATTGCACTATGATGTAAAGATAGCTACCACATCATTAGGAATTTTTCGGTGCCATTATAATTGTATGGGACCACCTTTGTATATGCGGTCCATCCCTGACTGAAGTGTCGTTATGTGATGCATTACTGTAAATGTTCTTGGCCCGCCACTTCTTTCATATAGAAAGGCCTTTCTTCATATAAATACCATTTTTTTCTGAGTTCAAAAGAGATCACAAATCTGAAGCTAAGAATGTAATCTCTCAGGGGTTGTCAGTTTCCAAAGGGTGTTGCACACAATAACAGCACTGGCAATTTCATTGCTCACCACAGCTAGTATATTTCATTATGATCAAACCATAGTTTACAGGAAATTGCTATACTATTGATGTCATAGATGAGGAAATCAGTACATGAGATAGCCAAGTCCTAGAAATCTGAGAAAATGAAAAGTTGCGAGTCTGGAGCTTATTTGGTTGTTGCGATTAATAATGTGAATGCCATGGCTCAGAGTCCAGTTTGGAGAAGATGGATAAAGACAAATTAATAGCCTCAACAGTCAAGGAGAGGCTTTCTGGAACCTAACTGCCATTGGAGAGTGATGCAAGCTCTTTCCTAAAGATATGGGAATTCTCATAGGTCATGAGCAGTTTTATTTTTTTCAGACTGTTTTATCATCATTCTCTTTATTTTCTTTTTAAAGAATATTTTATTGATTATACAGTTACAGTCATCCCAATTTTCCCCTGTGGCCCCTTTCACCTGGTACCCCCATTCCCTCCAGCAATCCATCCTCTTTATTTCCTGTCCATGAGTCGTGCAAGTAAGTTCTTTGGCTTCTCCATTTCCTATACTATTCTACATTTTAAAGACTTTATTTATTTACTTTTAGAGAGAGAGGAAGAGAGGGAGAAAAAAGGGAGAGGAACATTGATCAGTTGCCTCTTGCACACCCCTAATTTGGGACCTGGCCTGCAACCCAGGCATGTGCCTTGACTGGTAATCTAACCTGGGACTTTTTCATTCACAGGCTGACACTCAATCCACTAAGGATTGATATTTCACTCCTACCAATTATGTTTCATAATCTCTGTACCTTTTTGCCCATAGTCCCTTTTCCCCCTCCCAGTGGATAACCATCCAAAATATCTCCATATGTATGATTCTGTTCCTATTCTGGTTGATTACTTAGTTTGCTTTTGTTTTTACACTCAGTTGTTGGTAGTTGTGAGTTTGTTGTCATTTCAATGTTTATAGTTTTGATTTTTTTTCTTAAATAAATTCCTTTAACATTTCAAGTAATAATGCCTTGGTGATGATGAATCCTTTGGCTTTCACTTGTCTGTGGAGCACCTCATTTGTCCTTCAATTATAGATGATAGATTTGCTGGATAGAGTAATCTAGGTTGTAGGTCCTTGCTTTTCATCACTTTGAACAGTTCTTTCCAGCCCCTTTTTGCTTGCAAAGTTTCTTTTGAAAAATCTGCTGACAGTCTAATGGGAACACCTCTGTAGGTAACTCTCTGCTTTTCTCTTGCTGCTGTTAAGATTCCCTCTTTATCTTTAACCCTTGGAATTTTGATTATGATTTGTCTTGGTGTGGTACTCTTTGGGTTCAACTTGCTTGGGACTCTCTGTGCTTCCTAAACTTGTATGTCTACTTCCTTTGCCAAATTAAGGAAGTTTTCTTTCATTGTTTTTTTTTCAAATAAGTTTTCAATTTCTTGTTTTTACTCTTCTTCTGGCACCCCTATGATTTGGATGTTGGTACATTTAAAATTTGTCCCAAAGGTTTCTAAAGCTTCTCCTCATTTTTTTCAATTTTTGCTTCTTCTTTCTGTCATGGTTGAATGTTTATTTCTTCCTTTTGTTTTAAATCATTGACTTGAATCTTGGTTTTCTTTCCTTCACTGTTGGTTCTCTGTAGATTTTTCTTTATTTCACTTTATGTAACCTTTATTTCTTTTTTATTTTTTATTTTTTGCCACACTCAATGGGTTTTCTGAGTGTATCATCAGTGTTTTAAACTCTGCATCTGATAGGTTGGCTATCTCTGTTTTGTTTAGTCATTTTTCTGAGGTTTTGTTCTGTTCTTTGCCTCATTTTGGCACCCTCCCTGTGTTTGTTTCTGTGTGTTAAGTAGAGCTGCTTTTACTCCATGTCTTAGAGTGCGGCCTATATAGCAAAGGCATCCATAAATTGTACGACACAGAGCCTCAGGCAATTGTCAGGGTGGGGCAACCCACTTCGCTCCTTCACAGCTCCAGTTGTGGGAACTGACCTTCTACTACTGACCAGTGAACTGACCAATGCCACCACTTGACCTCCAGAGGTCTGCCTGGTGCTCATCCCGTTTCCAGTCACTTCACACACTTTCCATATGTGATTGGCACTCCCTCCAGTTGCTGCTCTGGGGTTTGCATATATTTTAAATTTAGAGGCTTTTTAAGAGTAAAAATCCAGCACTTTCTTCCACCCCCTCACCCCCACTGGTTTTTAGTCAATTTGGGGAAGTTTATCTTCCTGGTGCTGTAACCCTGGGCTGTTCAATATGGCCTGAGGCTGGGATTGCTTGCTCCTAGGGTATCCCTGCCAATTTTTACCCACCACAAATGAATGTGGGACCATCTTTTCTGCTGCTTGTCCTCGCCATACTACCTTTCCACACCTTCTCCATGACTCCATCCTTCCCACCTGTCTGGATTAATGTGGCTTCTTTAAATGCTGGTTGTTGGGCTTCCATACAGCTTGATTTTCTGATGGTTCTGGGTGTTATTATTTTTGAGATCTGGTTGTTATTCTTTCTATGGTTGCATGAAGAGGTAAAGTGTGCCTACCTTGCCTCCATCCAGACTGGAAGTCATCATGAGCAGTTTTAGATAGTTTATTTTGTTTGTTTTTTTTTAGTTTTAGAGATAAAGTTGTTATATTAGTCTGCTTGGGCTGCCACGACAAAATGCCATAGACTATATTGCTTAAACATCAAAAATTATTTCTCACAGTTCTAGAACTTGAAAGTCCAAGATCAGGGTTCAGCAAGATTTTATTTCTGGTGAGAGCTCTCTTCCTGACTTGAAGATATCCACCTTCTTGCTGAGTGCTCACATAGCCTTTTTTTTCAGTGCATGCATGTGGAGAGAAAGATCTCTCTCTTCTTATAAAGCCACTAATCTTATTGGACATTTATGGCACCACTTAACTTTAATTACCTCCTTAAAGTCCCTATCTTCAAATATAATCACATTGGAAGTTAGGGTTTCAACAGATGATTTTGGGGTTGGTGAGGGAGAACACAATTCAGTCCATAGCAATGTCTGAAATTCAAGAACTCCAAATTCTTCATTTTTCAGATGAAGAAACTAAGCCTATCCTTTTATGCACTTTGTTTGGCAATAACCAAGAGCTAAAAATAATACCGTGGGTGTCAGGTGTCCCACATCCTAAAATGAGGGGCTGACCACATAAGTTGGTTGTGCTGAGAGTCAGGGAAACCATGCAAATGTCGTGTGTGGTTCCCACTTTCAAGCTACATGAAAGAAGACAGAGAATTCAAATAGGTGTTGAAGATATCTGGGAGAAAGGATGCCAGTGCTTGTGGGGGCAACATTGACCACAAAGTCCTCCCATCCACCATGGATGAAAGTGAAACTACCAAGACATGAACTGCTTGAGGAGGAAAGGTGGCCAACCCCTCAAAGGGGAAGGGCCAAGAGCCCCTTCCTCAAGGGGCTTTTATTGGGTTCATTTGCACAAGTATGCATAAGGATCAAACAATAGGTAGCATTAAAAGAACTATGAGGGTTTATTCCCAGTCAGGGTCCAATAGATAGCTAAAGAGCTATCAATTTGTTTAGATAGCTAAAGGGTCATAAAACTTTGAGGAATCAATTTCTTGCTTGGACCCTTATCATTTAAATGAGAGCATTCTAAACAAAGCAGGTTTCATGAGATTTTACATATTCTTTCTTAGGCCTGATCACCCTGGATCCTGCTCTAGCCAGCAAAGGGCTGCACTGCTTTCCCCATCATAGGTTTTTAGGCTTAAGTGGATTAGAGCCAGGATGTGCTTCTTCCAGACAGAAATGGGGACTTGAGCTAGGTCAGAATAGCCATGGGGTGAGGGTCCATCACTCCCTCATTGTTGCAGCCCCCTGAGTCCTTTCTTGATAGCCTCCCAAGTGATCATGTCTGGCTGAGGTTTCTCCTTCTCTGAGGAGTCTTTCCCACCATCAACTATCTGACCATGCATTGGGGGCAGGGGAGTAAGCAGAGGCAGCGTTTGCTACCAGAGACAAGCTTTGTCTTCTTGGTGGCTCACATTCTGGAGGTCACTCACTCAGCCTTAGCCATGGGGGGTAGTTACAACTCCTTAAACCAGGCAGAGCGGTTCCCAACAAGTGCTGGAAAATGTTCCTGATCTACAACGCGCCTCCTCCCCACATTATGGGGGAGAATAATGAGGTACTTTCTCCCCAATGAAGGGAGAGGCAACAAAAAGTTGGCAGGTGGCTCTAGGATTTTGTGGACATGAAGCCTGGTGCCTGACCCCTGAGAGGATAAATCTAAAGTTGAAAGACTCTGGCTGGCTTAGAGAGCAATCCAGAGGAAAGTGAAAGGACCCTAAGAGAAGACAACTGAATTTCTCACCAAAGAGGACCACCCCACAGCATGATGTGACCTCAACAGACAGCAGGATAGCAGGAGCTCAAGCAACTGTAGTAAGAGGTCCCCAGTTAAGGCTCTCTAATGAGCTCGCCAAAGGGCAGCATGAGAACAAGATACAGTCATTGCGTACCTGCTACTTAAAGAGCCCCTCTGGTGCCAGATTGCTAAAGGACCAGCCACATGTTCATCCTCCTCTGATTCCCATATCCTCCCATCCCTGAACCTGACCCAGTAGGAAACAGAAACAGTAACTGGCAGAATGGGTGAGGAGTGTCAGAAAGTTCAGTGAGCACTTTTTCAGACCTATCATAACAAAATATTTTGTATTCAGGATGGCCTTCAATTGACCACAGGTTCATGAGTGAATCCAACCAAGATTAGCCCCAAAGCTGTATTGATGCTTCTCTCAAGAAGCTCTTAAAAATGTCTCTCAAACTTGTGTACCTATATAATACCAAGAACCTTGAATGAAAAGTAAAACTTTAACCAAATTTTATGTGTGAGTTGCCAATCATACTTAGAAAAACAGAGATTCCTAATACTGTGTTGACAAAACACCTAGGAAGAGTGCAGAGGCTGTTGGACTGGGAATTAGAGAGACCTCTTTTCTAGCCCCTAACAGAGTCTTTACTGAGTCTCTCTGAGCCTCATCTCAGAGAGTCCCAATGAGCTCTATGGTTCTATGATTTTTAAAGTTCTTTTCTAAATCTTTCAGTATCATGTAGGCAAAGGTATTCATATAAAATCTATTTAAAATATATTAGTTCTAGAAACAATACCTCAATTTAAGATTTGAAGAATTGGCAACCTGAAGAGAGTTGGAGAGTTCTCCCATGTTACACAGTGAATTAGCAATAGTGCCAAGATAAGAAGCCAAGTCTTTGGAATCCAAGGCCACAGATATTTCAAAACACCATGCACCCTTTCTAGACAAGATGACATGATATCTTAGAGACTCTTATAGCCACTAAAGAATAACACCTACAGCTACTTCTGGTTATTCAAGGCTATATTTATTACTGTGATAGATTGCAAAAGTGTCACAAATTTATTCCATTCCTGTATTCATGCCCCCCTGCCATGTCACTTTGAGTGCCTCCCATTATGACTCTGATCTCAGCCAGGTGACTTACTCTGGCCAATGGGACATTAGCAAATCTAACTCAAGCAGAGACTTATTTTTTTTCCTGTGTGGTTCCTTTTTTATTTTTTATTTGTTTTATTTGTTTATTTATTTCTTTATATTTATTTCTTGTTCAAGTACAGTTTTCTGTCTTATATTCCCAGTCCTGCCCCCCCAGTGCTCCCCATCTCCCTCCCATTTCCGCCCCCCACCTTAGTTATTGTCCATGTGTCCTTCATACTTGTTCATGTGAGTCCTTCCCCTTTTCCCCTGTGATTCTCTCCCCTCTCCCCTCTGGTCCCTGTCAGCCTGTTCTGTATTTGAGTGTTCAAGCAGAGACTTATAAGCACTTGTGAAGTGGGGTGTTTCCTCTTTCTGGCTATTCTTCAAACTCTGAGTCACCATGGAAATGAACCCAGCTTATCCTCCAAGATGATGAAACCTGTGGCCCAGTAACCCTATTGCCCTACCCCAAAGCCAGCCAATCCCAGAAACAAGACAACTTGGTTGACCAGCAGCTGACCGCAAATGCCTGAGGGAGCTCAGTTAGGATCAGCAGAAGAACACCCAATCTGAGCCCAACTCATCTGAGTTGAATAAATAACGGAATCCTGTGTTGAATAAACACAATTAGTTGCTGTTTTAAGCTACTAAATTGGATCATTTGTTACACAATAAAATAAATCTGCTATAACTCCTCATAAACACACTCAAAGTGTGAAGATAAGAGTTACAACTAACTAGTGTAAGAAGAAAATAAGATTGTTTTAAACTTCCACACAACCTGGAAGTCAACAGCATGCTGCTGTGATCAGTTTTCCCATCTAAGCAAGTTTATGAGACTCCAACATTTACCTGAAAATCTTCAGGGCCAAATTTCACAACAAGCACTTGGTTCATAATCATTTGTATGCACTATTTCACATCTTTTTAAATTTTATTTAATTATTTTTCAAGTACAGTTCTCTGTCTATTACTCCCATCCCATCCCACTCCCCATCTTAAAATGCCAAGGATTCCAAAATAATCTTACTGGATTTAAACTTCAAGACTGAATCTGAGCTCTACCAAGTCAGCAAAAGGTATTGTGAGAAGAAAACAAAAGGCAGGCTAACTCTGCTCAAAGATAATTCATAATTGAGTATTTGATGGAAAAGTCACTTGGCTTGTAAGTTTATCTATACTAGTTTGATGGAGCTGCAGAGAAATTACTTATGATATAAATGTCTGTGGGAATTATTTTATATGTTCATTCAAAATATCCAAATAGGAATAAAAACTTCAAGAGCATGTTAATTTAATTGATTCGTGATCGCCTAATTTAGCAAGAATGCTAAACTAAAAGCAATTCTTATGTATTCAGTAACATATTGTGTGCTTTTTGTATCTCATAGACTTTATTTTATTTTTTTAGTTGAACTTTGAACATGCTTTAGCCTCTCTGCCTATGGAGAAGTAGACTGAGAAACAAGAAGAATATTAAATACCCACTTATATGTCTCCCCAGAGAGTCTTCTGCTAATATTATACACTGCAACAACATTGCTTGAATGGTTTATTAATGGCAGCAAAACAGAGTGAATGCTACATACAATGATAATAACAATAAAGATTATTTATACTCTGCCTAACTGCCAGATAGCATTACAGGCCTTACAAAGATGCACTTCAACCACTAGCAATACAAAATGAAAGTGGGACATACTGCCTTTGGATATGAGAAAGAATCATAGCCATGTGTTCCTGTTCCAGGAAAACTGAACTGTGGACAGTTGTCCAACAACTCTGAATTTATAGACACTTATATCCTCCCTTTATTCCAAAATTTGAAATATATCAATGATTATGCCAAGCCATCATTTCAGATGAAGAGGAAATCCTAATTTTAAAAAGAAATTATCAGTATACCCAAACCAAGACCCAGGCCATCTTGGCATTTCCAACTCTTCCTGAAGAGCTTCCTCCTGCACCTTAGATCCTGGAAAGGTTAGAATTAAACTAAAGGAACAGGAGTAAAGGGAGAAACATAGAAACAAAGGAAACATAACAACTGTCCATTTTCTCACTTGGAAACTCTATCCAGGAGGCTGAATACATTACATGATGATTTTTTGCCTACTCAACACCTCTGAGGTCAAATATCTATCACTAAAGTAAACATCAGGGCAAATATCTTATACTAAAAGTACACATTCATATGGAGTCTTTATGATAACACCAACCTGATAATATATAGCCACTGAAAGATAAATTCTCAAGATGAAATATATTTTTTTCATCCCTAGACAGACTTCCTTAGCCCATACCTATCCAAGAATACTTTGTATCCCTATTTAAATCATCTCTATATTCAGGTACATTGTTTGGTAAGCTTTTACAAGTGACTTAAAGTTGGTGTGATTTATATTTTCTATGCTATATGCTAAGAAAGGTAGATTTGAATATCTGAAATATCTTTTGTCTGTTGAATGGGGTGGTACGTAAAGAAATGAAGGTTTGGATGAGCTGCAGCAGAGCTAAGTGACTCAGAAAGATCCAGGTGTCAGGAACCAGAATTGGAAGATGTAGAAATGTAAAGAGATAAATGGGAGGCCAGCATCAGAAGGCCAAGCAGAGACTTAGAAGAAGATTACTAAGAAGTGTTTTGTTGTACAAAGCTACTTGTGCAAGAAGTAGCTATATATAATGTACTTGTACTATATAATGTACTTTTCCCTCTTTCTTGCTCTCCTCTATATCCTCAAGAAAATCTACATTGCTCGCCATTGCCTGTGGAGTCTGTGGGGGTGACTTTTCTCGCAAGTTCCCCTGTCCACCATGGATGAAAATAAACAAGACATGATCTGCTTGGGGAGGAGAGGTGGCTGATCCCTCAAAAGGGAAGGGCCGTGAGCCAGCTTCTCAGGGGAAAAAGGCCTCGAGCCCCTTTCTCTAAGGGCTTTTATTGGGTTGTAAAACACAGGAATACAGGGCAGCAAGGATCAAACACTACACAACATCTCAAAGAAACCTGAGGACTTAGTCTGAGTCAGTCTGTCAGGAAAGGGGGTTGCAGAAAGTTTGGGAGACATACTCATTTCCTGCTCGGACCCTTATCATATGAATGAAAGCACTCTTAGCAGAGCAGATTTCACAGTTTTTTCAGGAATTCTTTGTGATGCCAGATTTTTCCCTGGGATCCACTCTGGCAAGGCAAGGAGCTGCACCCCTCCCCATCAGGTATTCAGGCTTAAGGGGATTAGAGCCAGGAAGCACTTTTCCCAGAGGACCTGGAGACTCCAGCTATGTCAGAATAGCTGGGGGGTGAGGGTCCATCACTCCCTTTTTGTTGCAGCCTCCCAAGTGATCATACCTGGCTTAGGTTGCTCCCCACTGTGAGGAGACTTACCCATCAACAACATAGACCAAGCTTTGGGGGCAGGGAGAAAACTGAAGCAGCATTTGCTACCAGAAACAAGCATTGTCTCCCGTGGCTAGCATTCTGGAGGTTTCTCACTCATCCTTAGCCATGGGAGGTAGTTACAATTCCTGAAACCAGGCAGAGTGGTCTACAACAGGAGTCCATTTTCATCTTGAGGGGTGCAAAGAAATATGAATTTCGCTTGGAGGTCGATGGATTTCTGTGTAGAGAAAAGATAGGTGTGGGAATGTGCAATCAAAGGACAAACATGAAGGCAGGGATCATATAGGTTATATATGATAAAAACAAATCACTTACTAATTTATTTTTCCAGTTATGAAATATCTAAAGCCTTCCATGAAATTTCTACACAGGAGGTATTAGGAATATGCTGGTGCAAGTGATAGAAGCTCATGATCCAAATGAAAAAAGACGTTCTCTTTTCCAGCTTCTATATGTCAAATCTCAAGAAAGTCTGTAATTGACCATAGTTCTTTGCACATCCCTGAGTCAATTAGTGGGTCCGTGAATATTCAGTACTCTGAATGATCTAACATAGAGTTGCCTCTAGAAAACAATAAAAATTAATTAAATTTAAAAAGAGTGACTTTATTTTTCAGTCTGTGCCCAGTGACAGGGGCGTCTGCCACGGACAACTCATCGGGAGACCAGCAACCCTGAGAAAAGTCAAGGGCAGCGGCAGCGGTGGTGGCGGTAGCAGGAAGGCAGCCATTGGCCAGGGCATAAAGACCTTGGAGCCTTGGCTGCCTCAGCGGTAGGGGCCCAGAGGCTTCCCCCTGCGCCCAGCGACAGGGGTGTCTGACACAGCGGACAAATCGGGCCCCCAGCACCTGTGAGTAAAGACAAAAGTGGCAGCGGCAGGGCCGGCTGCCCTCGGGAGCCAGGCACCCCAGAGTAAAGTTAAAAGCAGCAGCGGTGGGACCAGCAGCCATTGGCCGGTGCGTAAAGACCTCGGAGCTGCTGCTTCCGCAGCTTCCAGGGCCCAGAGGCTTCTGTCTATGGCCAGCGTCAGGGCATCTGCCACAGAGGACTCAGCAGGAGCCCAGCAACTGTGAGTAAAGACAAAAGTGGCAGTGGCAGGACCAGCTGCCCTGGTCCAGCCCAAAACACCTCCCTGCCGCTGTGTTAGGGGTGTAGAGGGTTCCGTCTGTGGCCAGTGCCACGGAGGACTCGTAGGGAGCCCAGCACCCAGTGGAGGATTGGGCCGGCTGCAGGGTCCCTGGAAGAGCTGGCTCCCTCCCTCACCATCTAGGTGGGGCTGGGTGGCAGAGACCTGTCTGCCTAGGTGTGCAGGGAGGGTGGCAAGGACAGAGGGCAGTGTTCAGTTGCGATCTCTGTGGTCGCCAGCCCACCAGCCTGCCAGCCCAGGAAATTTGAGAGGAACATTTTCCTAACCAGTCAGGTTGGGGATTGGGCTGGGCTGAGAGGCACGCTTTCTGGAGAAGTTTCTACTGGAAAGTGGACTGAAGTGTTCTGTGAAGGCAGCTTGACTTGCTTCTCACCAGCCACAGGATAGTACCAGATCCCATGGGACCAAGGCAGCCTGTCAGGTGGGCGGGCGCCTGCACCCCACTCTGGTAGCCTGGCTGGTGGGTGGGTATGCGCCTGGGCGTACAACCCAGTACACAGAGGGGTCCCAACGAAACCAGAAAAACCACATTAGACAGTTTGAAACCAACAAGGAAGGAGTTTTTGTTGTTGGGTTTTTTTGGTTTTTTGTTTTTGTTGTTTACTTTTATTTTTAAACTTTTTTCAGTAATCGTATATATTTTTTAATTTTATTGTTGCTGTATCTTTCAGTACTCTGTTCCTCTCCTTTCTTTTTTCCTGTTTTAGTCCATCTTCATTTCACCCCAAACTTACTGCTTTTTCCTCACTTCTCTTGCCCTTTTTTTGTGTGTTTGTTTGTTTGTTTGTTGCTTTCTATAGCACTGTAAATACTTCACAACACATCTCTCCAGTCTTAGCCCACTTTACAGGTTCCTGAATTCTATTACTGTAGTGATTAACTCTACTTGCTCACACTCTACGTCTATTTACTACTCTTTACTCTCACCTTACCTCAAAATCTGACCACTCGCAACCTCACTGCTTTCTAGATAAAACTCACAAGCCTTCTCTCCCCAACAAGAGACTTATCTTTGGTCTATCCTATCCTAGAGGTGGCAAATTGGGTTGAAGATTACAGTTAACACTATATAGAGCCTAAAGATCTTCTATCTCTTCTCTGCCACCTGTGACTGTAAATATCATAAAGTACTCTCTTGCTGTCATAAACCATTTTTCTTCCCCCTCCAACTGATCACACACACACAAAGACAGGAGTAGGTGGAAGCAGAGAACATCAAGATACCTGCAGGAGACTGTACCACTGAATTTCACAGGAATTCTACCACAGAAGTTCACACCATAAACCTAGGGAGTCAGAACAGATCAATTTAAGAACCTGAAGCTAACAAGAAGAGTCTCGTAAGCAATGGGAAGACAAAGAAACAATGCCCAAATGAAAGAAAAGGTGGAAGTCTCAGAAATAATGTTAGATGAAAGAGAGGCAAGTCAGCTATCAGATATTGAATTCAAAGCACTAGTTATCAGGAAATTCAAAGAGCTCACAATGAGCTACCAGAAACTAGAGGGGAGCTACCA
>NW_028074352.1:3909580-3931026 GCF_014824575.4 Sturnira hondurensis | reverse complement strand
AGGCTATCTTTACTCCATTTTATGTTACTGCCCCCTTTGTCGAATATTAATTGACTGTAGAGATTTGGGTTTATTTCTGGGCTCTCTGTTCCATTCCATTGGTCTATGTGCCTGTTTTTATGCCAGTACCAGGCTGTTTTGATTACAGTGGTCTTGTAATACAGTTTGATATCAGGTATTGTGATCCCTCCTACTTTGTTTTTCTTTTTCAAAATTGCAGCTGCTATTCGAGGTCTTTTATAGTTCCATATAAATATTTGAAGTGTTTGGTCTATGTCTGTGAAGTATGCCATTGGTACTTTAATAGGTATTGCATTGAATCTGTAAATTGCTTTGGGTAGTATGGACATTTTGATGATGTTAATTCTTCCAATCCATGAACACGGTATATGTTTCCATTTGTTTGTGTCTTCCTTGATTTCTTTCTTCAGTGTTGTGTAGTTTTCTGCATATAAGTCTTTAACCTCCTTGGTTAGGTTTATTCCCAGATTTTTTATTTTTCTTTTTGCTATATCGAATGGGATTTTTTTCTTGATTTCTGCTTGTGCTGTTTCATTCTTGGTATACAAAAATGCGTTTGATTTCTGGATATTGACTTTGTATCCCGCTGTTTTGTCAAGTTCATTTATTAGTTTCAGCAGTTTTTTGGAAGAGGCTATAGGATTTTTCCATGTACACTATCATGTCATCTGCAAACCATGACAGTTTTGTTTCCTCCTTTCCAATTTGGATTCCTTTTATTTCCTTTTCTTGTCTGATTGCTGTGGCTAGAACTTCCAATACTATATTGAATAGAAGTGGTGAAAGGAGGCAACCTTGTCTTGTTCCTGATCTTAGTGGAAAAGATTTTAGTTTTTGGCCATTGAGTATGATGTTGGCTGTAGGTCTTTCATATATGGCCTTTATTACATTGAGGAATGTTCCCTGTATTCCCATTTTTCTGAGTACCTTTATCATAAATGGGTGTTGTACCCAATTAAAAGCTTTTTCCACGTCTATTGATATGACCATGTGGTTTTTGTCCTTGCTTTTTTTTGGTGATTTACTGATTTATGAATATTGAACCATCCTTGCATCCCTGGAATGAATCCCACTTGGTCATGGTGAAATATCTTTTTAATGTATTGTTGGATGCAGTTTTCCAATATTTTGGCGAGGATTTTAGCGTCTATGTTCATCAGCGATATTGGCCTGAAGTTTTCTTTCTTTGTTGTGTCTCTATCAGGCTTTGGAATTAGAATGATGCTGGCTTTATAAAAAGAGTTTGGGAGTCTTCCATCCTTTTGGAATTTTTGGAATAGCCTGTGAGGAATAGGAATTAGCTCTTCTTTAAATGCTTTATAGAATTCTCCGGTGAAACCACCTGGTTTAGGGCTTTTGTGCTTTGGGACATTTTTGTATTACTGCTTCAATTTCATTTGCTGTTATTGGCTACTCAGGCTTTCTGCTTCTTTTTCATTGAGTTTTGGAAGATTATATTTTTCTAGAAATTTGTCCATTTCACCTAAGTTTTCAATTTTCTTGGCATACAGCTCTGCATAGTAATTTCTTACAATCCCTTTTATTTCTGTGGTGTCAGCTGGAATCTCTCCTCTTTCATTTCTGAGTGTGTTTATTTGTGTCCTCTCTCTTCTTTTCTTGATGAGCCTACTTAATGGCTTGTTCATTTTGTTTATCTTTTGAAAAAACCAGCTCTTGGATTCATTGATCCTTAGAATTGTGCATTTAGTCTCTATGTCATTTAATTCTTCTCTGATCTTGGTTATTTCTTTCCTTCTACTTGCTCTGGGCTGTCTTTGGTGTTGTTTCTTGAGTTCTTGCAGGTGTAGGGTTAGGTTGTTTGTTTGAAATGTTTGTATCCTTTTTAGGTAAGCCTGTAGTGCTATGAACTTCCCTCTCAGGACTGCCTTCACTGTGTCCCATGAGTTTTGAGTTGTTGTGATTTCATTTTCATTTGTTTCCAGGAACTTTTTGATTTCTTCCTTAATTTCATTTTTGACCCATTCGTTGTTGAAAAGCACACTATTCAATCTCCATGATTTTGAATGTTTTGGGTCATTTGGGGTTTGTTTCCAGTGTCAGTTTTTTGTGATTAGAGAAAATGCTCAGGATAATTTCAATTATTTAAAAAATTTTCAGGCTTGTTTTGTGACCTATCATGTGGTCTGTCTTTGCAAATGTTCCATGTACATTTGAAAAGAATTTGTATTTATCTTCTTTGGGATGATGGGCTCTATATTTATCAGTTAAGTCCATTTCATCTAGGGGGTTGTTTAATGCCACAATATCTTTGTTGATATTTTGTTTGGAAGATCTGTCAATTTTTGACAGTGGGGTGTTAAAATCTCTTACTATAATTGTGTTGCTGTCAATATCTTTCTTGAAGTCCTGTAAGATTTTCTTTATATATTTGGGTGCTCCTATGTTGGCTGCATATATATTTAAAATGTTTACGTCTTCTTGGTGAATTCTTCCTTGGAGTATTATGACGTGACCTTCTGGATCTCTTTTTTTGGAACTTTTTTTGAAGTCTATTTTGTTTGATATGAATATTGCTAGTCTGGCTTCCTTTTCCAGGCCGTTTGCTTGGAAACTTTGTTTCCAGGCTGTCACTTTTAGTCTGTGTAGGTCTTTTGTCCTGACGTGGGTTTCTTGTAGGCAGCAAATGTGTGGGTCATGCTTTCTTATCCATTCAGCTATTCTGTGTCTTTTGACTTGAGCATTGAATCCATTTACATTTAGGGTTATTATTGATAGGTACTCATTCATTGTCATTTTTATACCTGTGGTTATCACTGTCTTTCTCTTTTGCTTCCTTTCCTTAGAGCAGTTTTTTTAGTATTTCTTGTAGAGCTGGTTTGGTGAAGGCATATTCTTTTAGACTTCTCTTGTCTTGGAAACTCTTTATTTGGCCTGCTGTCTTGATTGAGAGCCTTGCTGGATAATGTAATCTTGGTTGAAGGCCTCTGGTTCTCATTACTTGGAATATTTCTTGCCATTCTCTTCTTGCTTGGCGTGTTTCCTTTGAGAAGTCAGTAGCTAACCTTATTAGTGCTCCCTTGTATGTTACTTCCTTTTTCTCCCTTGCTGCCTTTAACATTCTCTCTTTTCTTGGAGGTTTGCCATTTTAATGATGATGTGTCTTGAAGTGGGCCTCTTTGGGTTCCTCTTGAATGGGACTCTCTGTTATTCCTGGATTTGTGTGACCCTTTCTCTCGTCAAATTAGGGAAATTTTCCATCATTACTTTTTATAATAGATTTTCTATCCCTTGCTCTTCTTCTTTTCCTTCTGGTATCTCTATTATTTGGATATTATTACATTTCATATTGTCTTGCATTTCTCTTAATCCCTCTTCATTCTTTCTGAACCACTTTTTATTTTCTTGATCTTTCTGTGAGTTTTTTTCTACCTTTTTGTCCAACTTGCTGATTCAATCTACTGCCCCATCGATCCTGCTTTTGATTATTTCCACTGTGTTCTTCAGCTCAGAAATTGTATTCTTCATTTCGTCTTGGCCCTTGCTGATAGTTTCTATTTCTTTTTTCATGTTGATATAGTTTGCAGTGAGTTCATTGTAGCTCCCCTGTAGTTTCTGGTAGCTCAGTGTGAGCTCTTTGAACTTCCTGATAACCAGTGTTTTGAATTCAATATCTGATAGCTGACTTGCCTCTATTTCATCTGGCATTCTTTCTGAGGTTTCATCCTTTTTTTTATTGGGGGGTTGTTTCTTTGTCTTCCCATTGTTGGTGAGACTCTTATTGTTAGCTTCAGCCTCTTAAATTGATTTGTTCTGGAATCCTGGATTTATGATGTGAACTTCTGCAGTATAATATCTGTGAGTTTCAGTGGTGTAGTCTCCTTGTTTTTCCCAGCTTGCTGGTCTTGGGCTGTCCTTTACATTGGTCTGAGTTTGTCTTTCGGTTTTTGTTGTTTCTGTTTTTTTTTTTTTTTTTTTTGCATGAGTCCTTCTCACCAGGTGATGAACTGATCATCCCTCTCTCCAGTGCTCATTTTAATTTCCTGTGCTGCTTAGGGCAGGTCGCATTGAAGCTAGTTTTTCTGCGTGTACAGTGTTTTGAGGATTCTCTTTTGCTCTTGTTCAGTTGTTTGCCCTGAGTAGTTTCTCTGCTGTTTAGTTGTATTTTTAGATAGGTCTTGAGTTGAGGTTTGTGTGGTTTCTATTCCTTCCTTCACCTTCCTCTGTTGTTATCTGTTGGTGGTTGCTTTGTTGTTGGGTTTCCTCTTCCTTTGGGTACTCTGGTATTCACCGTTTCTACCTACTCTTTTTTTTTTTTGTGATCAGTTGGAGGGGAAAGCAATCTGGTTTATGACAGCAAGAGAGTATTCTGTGATATTTACCGTAGCAGCCAGTAGAGAAGAGATAGGTGATCCCCTGCCTGTGTACAGTGATAACCGTAATCTTCAACATAACTAGCCACTTTTTAGAAAGGATGGAAAGAAAATAAGGTTCTTGTTGTGGATGGAAGATTTGTGATTTGGATCTAGAAAGGAGTGAGGTTGAGGGAGGTCAGATTCTGAGGTAAGGTGAGAATAAAGGATGGTAAATAGTTGTAGTGTGAGAGAGAATAGAGTTAACCACTACCGTATTATAGTTCAGGCAACAATGAAGTGGGCTGAGGTCTGGGGGGGTGGTGGTCTGTTGTGTAGTATTTATAATAGTATGTAACAACTATTATTTACAATAATATTAGAGCAACAATTGTATGACAGAATCTATGGTATACTAAGATTGGGAAGTATTGGACCTTCAATAGTGTGCTAATGGAGCAAGGGGAAGTAAAGGACAGTAAATTAGCAATATACTATGATTAAGGGGACAGAGGAAACCTGTCAAGTGATACAATATATCCAGCCAATGTAAAGAGGACTGTACAGGAAGAGGAGGAATACAGATACTATTAAAATAAAAGATGTAAAAATAATGACAAAATAATGAAAAAATACAAATATGCAGTAACTTGTTGTTTTTGTTATAGCAAAGTGAATTTTGTCTCTGTCTCTACTGTTGGGATGCACCCTCTTTGACTCTAACTCTGGTCTTTTCACCGTTCCACATCTTTTGTATCACTGCAGAGGAGGGAGGCAAAAAAAAAAAAAGAAACAAAAGTCAGCAGATGGAAGGAAAAAGTGGTAGGTTTGGAAAGAAAGGAAGAAGGAATAAAACAAGAAAGAAGAAGAGAGAGGGTAAAAGTATTTAGGGTAAGAACATCAATCAGATGTATCATAAATGCCCTTAGAATAGTGTAGGGCACACTGAAAATTTAGTATGTATAACTTATTCATATAAAAGGTTCTACTACAGTAGAACTCTTATTTCCATTTGATCTAAAAACTTTCTTAATGAACAGACCTGAAACTGTATGAACACTTTTTAGTAGCCACCTCACAGTATGGTTCACTAGTGAGTTTGCAGGCAATCTAAATCCCTCATTCTTCCTTCAGATGAACCCATGTTAAATAACCTATACATATAGTATAATTGATTTTCTTTTATTTTACAGAGAGGTAAAGAGAAAGAGGAAGGGAGAGAGAGAGAATTTATTGTTCCACTTATTTATGCATTCATCGTTTGATTACTTATGTGCCCTCACTAGGGACTGAACCAGCAACCTTGGTGTTTTCAGACAATGCTATAACAAAATGAGTAACCCAAATAGGGCATTGATATTTTTTGTAATAAAAATTGTATAGATTTGAGAGAAGATGGTGGTGGAGTAGGACAAAGGATTTCGCTTCCCCCCACACACCGGAGAAAAGCCGGGCTGATCTTCAGAGGAGTGCAGAGGATAGCCAGCAGGGACCCAGCATATAGGAAGGCAGGACTCCAGAAATTTTAGCGAACAATGAATGACCAGACGGTGAGGAGAGGAGAGGACTGCAGATCAACACCGAGGGAAAAGTGCAGAGGGTGCAGGCCCTCCACCGTGTGGGCCAAGGCCTCGTTGGTCCAGCTTGGTCTTTGGGAGCCCAGGGCTGGCAGCAAGGACCTTGGAAGAGAGCCAGTCATCAGCTCCCTCCCTACCTGGCCGGGCACAGATTGAAAAACGCCAGGAGAGATAGGTTTGCTTGGAGTGCCAGAAAGAGGAGTAGGCATTAGGAAGCAAACCAGAGAGCTCTGATAACCTGTGGAATCAGTCGGTGGTCGCCAGGGGAGAATTGAGAGTTGCCTGTGCATTCCACCATAGCACTGGGAAAGGTTTGCGCCCAAGCCTGCGAGACCAGGGAAGCCTGGCCGGGAGCACTTGCCCACACCCTAGGCCAGTACTGAAAATTCTGGGGAAAATCTGCTCTCAGTGGGGTACTGGGGAGAGGTGCCAGTCTGGATCTTGGGAGGGCACTGGTGAAACTGGCTGAGTTCACTGAGAAGGGAAGAAGGCCACACTAATAGCTTCTCAGGCTGCTGCAGCTTGTGTGACCAGAAGAAGAGGTCACCAGCTGGAAACCAACAAGAGGTTTTTTGTAAAATAATCTTTTATTTCTTTAACTTTATTATCGTTTTACCTTATATTTAGAATCTAGCAGATTCTAACAACTAGGGGTGCTAGTGTATACTGTACGTCCACCTCCAGGTCTGAAATTTGAAAACTCTGGTATGTCCTTTGATTCTCTTTATTGTCAATGTTTCATAGACTTGAACTAAGCTTTCCTTTATGGCCCAGAAACTTTTGCGATAGAGCAAATATTTCTGCAGTATTTTAGGATTTTGTACATTAATTTTGAATGTTGTTTAAATCATCATAGAAATAAATGTGTCTTTGGGTTTTAAAATATAGCCCAAGAGTATGCTTTTGTTATAGAGGTGTTATTCATAGAACTTAACACAGTGCTTGCAACACAATAGACATTCAATTAATGTCAGAAAAATATTTGATATTTTTATTGAAATGTTTTCTTTTTTAAGCATTTTAATTTAATTATTGTTCAAGTACAGTTTTCTGTCTCTTACTCCCATCCCAGCCCACCCCCCCCAGTGCTCCCCACTTCCCTCCCATCACATAAAGGAAAGAATAAACAAATGGGATCTCATCAAAATAAAAAGCTTCTGCATGGCTAAAGAAAACAGTATTAAGATAAAAAGAGAACCAACTGTATGACAAAACATATTTGCCAATGATACCTCAGACAAGGGGTTAATCTCCAAAATATACAAAGAACTTACATAACTCCACTCTAAGGAGATAAGCAACCCAATTAAAAAGTGGGCAAAGGACTTTAACAGACATTTCTCCAAGGAGGACATAAAGAAGATCCAGGGATACATGAAAAGATGCTCAGTATCGCTAGCTATCAGAGAGATGCAAATTAAAACCACAATGAGATACCACGTAACACCAGTCAGAATGGCCATCATAAACAAAGCAACAAACAACAAATGTCGGAGTGGTTGTGGGGAAAAGGGGACCCTAGTTCACTGTTGGTGGGATTGCAGACTGGTACAACCATGATAGAAAACAGCATGATGAGGACTTCCACCAAGATGGAGGCATAGGTGGAAACACTGTGCCTTCTCCCACAACCAAGATTGAACACAACAAAGGTCTGGAGAACTAGGACACACACAAAGACCAGAAAACGGAATTATATGGAAGTCCGACAACTACGAACCATTCAACGGAGACGGTAAGAGAGGCGGAGCCAGCAGTGGAGCTGGGATGGGCAGGACAGATCCCCCGACCTAGATGCGAAGGCAGCCCGGAACCAGTCGGGGTGTGGGGCAGACTGACCACGGTTGCACATTCGCGCACAGTGTGACAGACCACACAGACCCCAGGGGGCGAAGCCAGTGGTGGAGGGCTGACGGCAGTGGCACACTCATGTGCAGTGGAACGAAATGCGTGGGCCTGGTGACGGTCGTGGCTGTGGCGCCGGTGGGGGACGAGGCGGCAGGCGGCAGACTGCAGATGGGAAGCCATTGTCCCTCTTTGACCACGCCCCCACATACAATGTCACAACCCAGCAACTGAGTTGCCCTGCTCTGGTGAAAACCTAGGGCTCTGATCCTGCTATGGAACAGGCACGAACAGCCCAAAAGATGGCGCAAGAAGAACTCAAAGTCTCAGAGCCAATAACTCTAAGCGACCAACAGATTTCCAGCCTCTCAGAAACCCAATTTAAGACACTATTTATCAGGATGCTCACAGAACTGGTAGATTACAGTCACAAATTAGAGGAACATATGAAGGCTAAACTAATTGAAATGAAGGGAGATGCACAGGAACCCAATAGTGATGGAAAGGAAACTGGGACTCAAATCAATGGAATGGACCAGGAGGAAGAACAAAACATCCCACCAGAAAGGAATGAAGAAATGAGAGTTCAAAACAATGAGGAGAGGCTTAGGAACCTCCAGGACATCTTTAAACGTTCCAACATCCGAATTATAGGGGTACCAGAAGGGGGAAAGAAACAGCCATGAGTGGAAAACGTATTTGAACAAATAATAAAGGAGAACTTCCCCAGTCTGGCAAAGGAAATAGACTTCCAGGAAATCCAGGAAGCTCAGAGAGTCCCAAAGAAGTTGGACCCAAGAAGGAACACACCAAGGCACATCATCATGACATTAGCCAAGACCAAAATGAAGGAGAGAATCCTAGAAGCATCAAGGGATAAGGGGACAGTCACCTACAAAGGAGTACCCATCAGACTGTCAGTGGATTTCTCCAAAGAGACCTTACAGGCAAGAAGGGGCTGGAAAGAAGTATTCCAAGTCATGAAATCCAAAGACCTACAGCCAAGATTGCTTTATCCAGCAAAACTTTCATTTAGAATGGAAGGACAGATAAAGTGCTTCTCAGATAAGGTCAAGTTCAAGGAGTTCATCATACCAAGCCCTTATTAGACGAAATGCTAAAGTCACTTACATAAGAAAAAGATGAAAAATATGAACAGTGAAAGGATAGCAAACACACAGTTAGTAACAACTACACCTAAAACAAAAGCAAACCAAGAGGACAGCTAGATCAGGAGCGGAACCATAGAAATGAAGAACACATGGAGGGTTAGAAACAGGGGGGTGGGAGGAGGAGAAGAGGGGAGAAGGCACAGAAAATAGCATAGATGGTAGGTAGAAAATAGATAGGGGGGAGGGTGAGAATAGTCGGGGAAATATAGAATCTAAAGAGCTTGAGACACGTGGCTATAAACTAAGGGGGGAAGAATGGTGGGGGAGGGAGTGTGCGGGTGGAGGGGAATGAAGGGGGGGAATAGAACAACTGTAATGGTATAATCAATAAAATATATTTAAAAAAAAGAAAACAGTATGAAATTTTCTAAGAAAACTAAAAATAAATATGCCTTTTGACCCAGCGATTCCACTGAAATGTCTTTCTAAATAAAGATTTATTAAAAATTTAAAATTTGATATAATCTATAAAATTTATATTTTATAAATAAATATAAATTCATAAAGGTATACATTTATATCTATTACAAATAAATTCAATACTTTAACATGTCAATGTATTATATAAATAATAAATAGTATTTACGTATATAAAATATGCTATGAACATATAAACATAATAAATATTATATGAATGAAGTGATATTTAATAAATAATATATACATAAATCTATAAATATGAATAGACTTCATGGGTCATACATATAAAGTCTATGGTTTCTCCATTTCCTATACTATTTTAACCTCCCCTGTCTATCTTCTACCTACCTTTTATGCTTCTTATTCCTCATACCTTTTCCCCCATTTCCTCCCTCCCCTTCCCTACTGATAAGCCTCCTTGTGATCTCCATTTTTGTGATTCTGTTTGTGTTTTAGTTGTTTGCTAAGTTCGATTTTTTTTTTTTAGGTTCAGTTGTTGCTGGTTGTGAGTTTGTTGTCATTTTACTGTTTATATATATATATATTTTTTAATTATTTATTTATCTTCAGAGGGGAAAGGAAGGAGAGAGGAAGGAAACATCAATGTATGGTTGCTTCTTGTGCATCCCCTGCAGGGAACTGGCCCCTGCTGGAAACTGGCCTGCAACCCAAGCATGTGCCCTGAGTGGGAATTGAACCCCGATCGTCTGGTTCGCAGGCCCGCGCTCAATCCACTGAGCTACACCAGCCAGGGCCTTTACTGTTTATATTTTTGATCATCTTTTTCTTAGATAAGTTCTTTTAACATTTCATATAGTAAGGGCTTGGGGATGATGAACTTCTTTAAGCTGGCCTTATCTGGGAAGCACTTTATCTGCCCTTCCTTTCTAAATGATAGCTTTGCTACACAGAGCAATCTTGGATTTAGGTCCTTGCCTTTCGTGACTTGGAATACTTCTTTCCAGCCCGTTCTCGCCTGCAAGGTTTCTTTTGGGAAATCAGCTGAGGGTCTTATAGGAACTCCTTTGTAGGTAACTGTCTCCTTTTCTCTTGCTGATTTTAAGATTCTCTCCTTATCTTCAATCTTGGGTGATGTAATTATGATGTGCCTTGGTGTGTGCTTCCTCAGGTCCAAATTCTTTGGGACTCCTTGGGCTTCCTGAAAGTCTATTTCCTTTGCCATATTGGGGAAGTTCTCCTTAATTATTTATTCCAATGAGTTTTCTTATTTCTTGCTCTTCATCTTCTCCTTCTGGCACCTCTATGATTCCAATGTTGGAGCATTTGAAGTTGTCCCAGAGGTTCTTCATCCTGTCCTCATTTTTTGAATTCTTGTTTTTTCACTCTGCTCTGGTTGAATGCTTATTTCTTCCTTTTGATAAAAATTGTTTATTTGAGTCCCAGTTTCCTGTCCATCATGGTTGGTTCCCTGTACCTTTTCCTTTATTTCACTTTTCATAGCCTTCACTCTTTCCTCTACTTTGTGGCCATGCTCAACAATTTCTGTGAGCATCCTGATTACCAGTGTTTTGAACACTGCATCTGATAGGTTGTCTATCTCTTTGTCATTTAGTTTTTTTTTTCTGGAGTTTTGATCTGTTCTTTCATTTGGGCCATATTTCTTTGTCTTAGCATACCTGTTACATTGTAAGGGGTGGGGCATTAAGGTACTTTCCAGGGTGGGGCAACTGTTTCACTGCATTGTGGTACTCCCTGTAGAGGGTCAGAGAAGGAACAATGACACTTGCTTGGCTCTTGGCCCAGTTTCCATCTTTTCTTTTTTTTTGTTTTTGCTTCCCACAAGCATTGTGCCCTTTCAGGCACTGATTCCCAGGTGGGTGGGTTTGTGTACATTCTAGTATCCTGTGGATCTCTCCAACAAACTCCTGTGAAGCTTGGAGTTTCCCCCATTGACACAACCCCCACAGATTTTTTCAGCCAGAGATTTTGAGGCTTTATTTCCCAGCACTGCAACTGTGGGTTGCTCAGTCTGTCTAGCTCTTCAGTTGTTCCTCCTGGTTTCTCCACACGCAAATATGGGACAACCTGGTCCACCAGACGCTGCCTCACCTGCTCTGTACCCCATCCACTGCCTTTCCGAATGTCCTCTCTGGCCTTGACTGCCCATCTTTGATCCTCCTACCAGTTTGAATGAATGTTTCTTCTTCAACTCCTTTGTTGTTGGACTTCCGTACAGTTCAATTTTCTGGCAGTACTGGTTATTTTTTTGTTTTTAAATTTGTTGTTGTCCCTGTTTTGTTTTTTTGAGGAGGCAAAATGTATATACATACACTTCCACCTTGGCCAGAAGTCTGAAAATTTTTCTTCTTTTCTATGGCCAAGTAGTATTCCATTTTGTAAATGTCCCATAGTTGTTTTATCCACTCATCTATTGATAGACACTTGGGCTGCTTCTGTATCATGGTGATTGTAAATAACACTTTAATGAACTTAGGGGGGCTTATGTTCTTTCTGATTAGTGTTTTGAGTTGCTTAGGAGATACTCCTAGAAGTGAGATAACTGGCTTAAAAAGCAGATCCATTTTTAATTTTTTTGAGGTACCTCCATGCTGATTTCCACAGTGGCTGCACCAATCTGCATTCCCACCAACAGTGCAAAATGGTTTCTCTTTCTTCACATCCTTGCCAGTACTTGTTGTTTGTTTATTTATTGATGATAATCATTGTGGCAGGTGTTAGATGACATGTCATTGTGGTTTGAATTTGCATTTTTCTGATGACTAGTGATTTTGAACATCTTTCAATTGTCCTCTTTGTAGAAATGTCTATTCAAAGCCTTTTTCCATTTTTTAATTGGGCTGTTTGTGTTTTTTTTTTTTTTTGCTATTGAGTTTTGTAAGTTCCTTATAAAGTTTGGATATTAACCCCTTATTAGATGTATTGGTGAATATTTTATACCATTTTATGAATTGTCTTTTTATTTTGTTGATTTTTGTTGTTGTTGTTGTTTTGTTGTTGTTGAACTAAACTAAACTTTTTAGTTCTATGTAGTCCCATTTCTTTATTTTTTCTTTTGTTTCCATTTCTTGGTGACATATAGCTGATAATGTACTGATAGGAGCAATGTCTGAGATTTTGCTACTTGAGTTTTCTTTTAAAATTTTTATGGTTTCAGGTCTAACATTTAAGTTTTTGATCCATATTGGATTTATTCTTGTGTGTGGTATAAGAAAGTTGTCTAGTTTCATTTTTATGCACATATGCTTTCAATTTTATCAACACCATTTATTGAATAAACTATCTTTAGCCAACTGTATGTCAAATATTAATTGACTATAAACATGTGGGTTTATTTCTGGGTTCTCTATTCTGTTCCATTGATCAGTGTGTTTGCTTTTATGCCAGTAACATTCTTTTTTGATTACCATGGCATTATAGTATATCTTGCTATTAGGTAGTGTGATTTCTTCAGCTTTGTCCTTCTTTCTCAGATTCACTTTGCTATGTGAGGCCTTTTGTGGTTCCATATAAATTTTAAGATATTTGTTCTAGTTCTGTGACATACATCATTACAATCTTGATAGGAATTGCATTGAATCTATGGATTGCTTTGGGTAGCATGGACATTTTAATGATGTCAATTTTTCAATCCATGAACATGATATGTGCTTCCACTTATTTATATCTTCTTCTATTTCTTCGGTGTCTTATAATTTTCCAAGTACAGGTCTTTTACACCCTTGGTTAGGTTTATTGCTAGGTATTTTATTCTTTTTGTAGCAATTGTGAATGGGATTGTTTTGTTTTCTTAATTTTTGTTAGTTCATTATTGGCATATAAAACACAACTGACATCTGGATGTGTATTTTGTATCTGGGGTTCTGTTGTACATTATCAAGTAATCTGCAAATAAAGATAGTTTTATTTCACTCTTTCCAATCTGGGTGCCTTTTATTTCTTCTTGTCTAATTGCTGTGACTAGGACTTCCAGTACTATGTTGAATAGAGAGGTGAAAACAGACATCCCTGTGTTGTTCCCAATCTTAAAGAGAGCGCTTGTAGTTTTTCCCCATTGAGTATGATGCTGGCAGTGGGTTTGCTATATATGGTTTTTAGTATATTCAGGTATGTTCATTCCCTCTAATCCCAGTATGCTGAGATTTTTTAAAAAATCACAAATGGGTACAGGATTTTATCAAAAACTTTTTCTGCATCTATTGATATTATCACATCATTTTATCCTTCATTTTGTTTGTGTGGTGAATCACATTTATTGATTTGCAAATGTTGTGCCAACTTTGCATTCCTGGAATAGATCCCACTTAGTCATGGTGTATGATCTTTTTGATGTATTGCTGTATTGGTTTGCTAATATTTTCTTGAGTATTTTAGCGTCTATGTTCATCGGGGCTATTGGTCTATAATTTTCTTTGTAGTGTCTCTATCTGGTTTAGGAAATAGAATAATACTGC
Source organism: Sturnira hondurensis (assembly GCF_014824575.4). Taxonomy (NCBI): domain Eukaryota; kingdom Metazoa; phylum Chordata; class Mammalia; order Chiroptera; family Phyllostomidae; genus Sturnira; species Sturnira hondurensis. The sequence goes on along the minus strand of NW_028074352.1, from coordinate 3,917,248 downwards.
CTTATAAAATGAGTTTGGGCGCCTTCCCTCCCTTGAATTTTATGAAATAGTTTCATAGGAGAGGTGTTATTTCTTCTTGGAATTTTTGGTGAAATTCACCTGTGAAACCATCTGAACCAGGGCTTTTGTTTGTTGGTAGTTTTTTTATTATGCTTCAATTTCATTAAGTATAATCTGTCTATTAATATTTTGTGATCCTTCCTAATTTAGTTTTGGAAGATTGTATACTTCCAGGAATTTATCCATTTTGTCCCTGCTGTCCAGTTTTTTGGTATATAGTTGTTCCTAATATTTTCTTACAATCCTTTGTATTCTTTCTTTCAGTTGTTATTTGTCCTCTTTCATTTCTGATTTAATTTATTTGGGTCATCTCTCTCTCTCTCTCTCTTTTTGGTGTGTTTGGTTGAAGGGTTGTCAATCTTGTTGATGTTTTCAAAGAGCCAGCTCCTGTATTCATTGATCTTTTGTATCATTTTTTCAGATTTTATTTCATTTATTTATGCTCTGGTATTTATTATTTCCTTTCTTCTACTTAGTTTGGATTTTGTTTGCTGTTCTTTTTAAAGTTCCTTTAAGTGTGAATTTAGATTGCTTACATGAGCCTTTTCTTCTTTTTTGAGATAAGCCTATAGTACTATTACTTTCCCTCTTAGGATTGCTTTCCCAGTGTCCCACAGATTTTAGACTGTTGTGTACTCATTTTGATCTGTTTGAAGGTAGCTTTTGATTTTTTCCCTTGATCTTATTGTTGACTCATTCATTGTTTAAAAACATGAGATTTAGCTTCCATGTCTTTGAGCATTTTTTAGTATTCTTTGTGTTATTGATTTCTAATTTCATAGCATTGTGGTCAGAGAAGGTGCTTGATATAATTTCAGTCTTCTTAAATTTATTGAGACTTGTTTTATGTCCTAACATGTGGCATATCCTAGGAGATGTTCCATGTGCACTTGAAAAGCATGTATATTCTGCCACTTTGAGGTGAGATGCTCTGAAGATATTAAGCAAATTAAGGCCACAGTCTCCTTGTTTATTTTCTGCCTGGAAGATCTATTCATTGAAGTCAATGGGGTGTTAAAATCTGCTACTATGACTACATTTCTGTTGATCTCTCCGTTTATGGCAGTGAATAATTGCTTAACATGTTTAGTGCTCCTATATTGGGTATATAAAAGTGTACTGTGTTATAACCTCTTCTTTGATTTTTTCTTTTATTATTATATAGTGTCCTTATTATTCTCTTTCTGTAGCCTTGTTTTTAAAGTCTATTTTTTTCAGATGTAGGTACTGCTACTCCAACCTTTTTTTCCTTTCTATTTGAATGAAATATATTTTTCCACACCTTTACTTTTAATATGTGTGTATCTTTTAATCTCTTGGGTCTTTTAGAGGCAGCACATATATTAATCTTTTTTGTTATATTTTTAGCTGTTCTATGTCTTTTGGTTGGAGCAATAAAACCATTTACATTTAAGTTGATTATTGATAGATACACATTTAGTGCTTTTTAAGGTCAGAAAGCTCCCTCTGTTTTTGGGACTCTTGTTCTTTTTCTTCTTAAAGCAAGCCCTTTAATATTTGTTGAAGTACTGGTGTTAAGAAGCTCCTTTAGATTTTTCTTGTCTGGGAAGCTTCTTATTTCTCCTTGATTTAAAGTGATAGCCTTGCGGGGTAAAGTAGACTTGGTTGTAGGTCCTTGCTTTTCACCACCTTGAATATTTCATGCCACTTCCTTCTGGCCTGAAATGTTTCTGTTGAGAAATCAAAAGACAGCCTAATTGGTGCTGCCTTGTATGTAACTATCTGCTTTTCTCTTGCAGCCTTTAGGATTCTCTCCTTGTCTTTAAGTCTTGTCATTTTAAATATGATGTGCTACAGTGTAGGCCTCTTTGAGTCCAACATGTTTGGGACTCTCTGAGCTTCCTGGACTTGCATGTGTTTTTCCTTCACAGGTTTTGGAAGTTTTCAGTCATTATTTCTTCAAATAAGTTCTTGATCTCTTGCTCATTCTCTTCTCCTTCCGGTATTCCCATGACATGCATGTTGTTATGCTTCATGTTGTCCAAAATGTTTCTTAAGCTCCCTGTTTTTGTTTTTTTGCTGCTTCATCTGGGTGTTTTCTTCTACCTTGTCTTCCAATCACTGATTTGATTCTCTGTTTTTTCTGACATACTGTTTATTGTTTCCAGTGTATTATTTATTTTAGATATTGCATTCTTTATTTCTGACTAGACCTTTTTTTATGATTTCTATGTCTTTTTTCATGCTGTTGAGTTGCCTTACAATAATTACTCTAAACTCTATATTTGATAAATTGCTTGCCTCTAGTTCACTGAGCTCTTCTTCTGGAGAATTCTCTTGTTCTTGCTTTTGAGGTCTGTTTCTTTGTCTTCCTATTTTGGCTGCTTATTTGAATATCTTTCTGGGTATTAGGTATATCTGCATAGACTCTCGTATAGGCATTTGTCATATGCTGCTTGTGCCTGGCTCATGTCAACAATAGCTGGTGGTTTTCAGCTATCAGCTATCCACTGCATTAGCCTCCCTTTGTTAGGCCTATTGTGTGCAGAAAGAACTGCTGTGTACCATGGCCAATTTTTACCAGCATTGTGCCCTTGGTAGGTTCAGCTGAAGTCTCATAGAGCTCCCAGAGTTCTGCCTTAGTTGTTAAACTAATCTATATAGCTTCAACCTGTAATCAGCAGCCCCGCTGAAGCTCTTCAAGGTGGGATAGAGTAATTCCTGTGGGCTGGGCTATTGCTGCTCCTCAGGCTGATGCCTTTTGCAGAGGAGTGTTGTGCCTGAGAAAGATGGCTCCTGCAGGTTAGAGAATGATTCATCACAGGGATACTGGCATCTGTTTCTTTAGTTCTCTCTCCAGAGCTACCAACACTAGACTCTCTTCAAGTATCTGTAGTCAACTCTGCCCTCTCTCTGCCAGAGGCCAGAGTAAGTGGCTGCATGGGAAATTTTGTGTGTTTGCCTTCTAAGAGGCTCTCTGCATCTCCAGCTGTCTCTGATAGACAGAAACCCTGCTGCTTTTACAGCTTGATATTATCTGGGTTCCTTTCCAGCTCTGGTGCTGTAAGCTAAAGAGACAATCTTGGTGTTTAGATCCCAGATTTCTCAGGGGGGATCCCCCCTGTCCACTGAAATATCCTTGCAGAGCTTCAGCAGCTGCCCATGGGAGCTCAGCCAGCCCTCTCACGCTTCTTCTGTGCTCTTTATCAATCTTGTTGTGGTGAAATGGTTTTCCTTTCTGTCCATTGTTGTAAGGCTTTTCTCCAGCTAGTGTTCAGTTGGTTATTCAGGATTATTTCTTTACAATTTAGTTGTAATTCCAGAGTGGCCTTGGAAGGAGGTTAGTGTAGTTTCCACTTACTCCTCCACCATCTTGGATTCTATAAAATGTATCTTAAAGTAATCACTGTCTTCTCTAGAACCATGGCAACAAACACAATAATTTCTGGCTGGTACCCTGTTTCCAGCCAGTATTTTATCCGTTTTTTTTGGCTATATCATATTCCATTGTATATATGCATCATTTTTATGTGTTCATGTATTTATGGACATTTAAGTTACTACCATATTGTGGCTTTTGGATATAATGCTGCAATGAAAATGATGTGTATGTCTTTTCAATTTCGTGTTTGGGTTTTTTCAGTTAAGTACCAAGAAGTGGAACTGCTAAATCCTTTTGTTTTTTATAGTCTTTGTTTTAAAGTCTATTTTGTCTGTTACAAGTATTGCTACCCCAACAATTTAGTTTCCATTTTCATATTTTTTCTTTTTAAAAAATATATTTTATTAATTATGTTATTACAGTTGTCCCATTTCCCCCCTTCAATCCTCTCTACCCTGCACACCCTCTCCCACCCACATTCCCCCCATTAGTTTATGTCCATGTGTCATAAGTTCTTCAGCTTCTACATTTCCCATATTATTTTTGTTCTCCACCTGTCTATTTTCTACCTACCATCGATGCCACTTATTCTCTGTACCTTTTTCTGCTCTCTCCCCCTCCCACTCTCCTGTTGATAACCCTCCATGTGATCTCTCTTTCTGTGGTTCTGTTCCTATTCTAGTTGTTTGCTTAGTTTGCTTTTGTTTTAGGTGTGGCTGTTAATAACTGTGAGTTTGCTGTCATTTTACTGTGCATGTTTTTTCTTTTCTTTTTTTAAAGATTTTATTTATTTATCTTTAGAGGGGAAGGGAAGGAGAAAAGGAGAGAAACATCAATGTATGGTTGCCTCTCGTGAGTCCCCTGCTGGGAACTGGCTCGCAACCCAGGCATGTGCCCTGACTGGGAATCGAACCGCGACTGTTTGGTTCACAGGCCCACACTCAATTCACTGAGCTACACCAGCCAGGGCTATTTTCTTTTTCTTAGATAAGTTCCTTTAACATTTCTTACAATAAGGGCTTGGTGATGATAACCTCCTTGAACTTGACCTTATCTGAGAAACACTTTAATTGCCCTTCCATTCTAAAGGAAAGCTTTTACTAAAACACCATTCCCAAAGAACATATGCACCCCAATGTTCATAGCAGCACAATTTACAGTAGCCAAGAGTTGGAAGCAACCTAGGTGCCTGTCAGTAAATGAATGGATCAAAAAACTATGGTACATATACATAATTGAATTCTATGCTGCAGAAAGAAAGAAGGAGCTCCTACCTTTTGCAACAACATGGATGGAACTGGAAAGCATTATGCTGAGTGAAATAAGCCAGGTGTTGAAGGACAAATACCATATGATCTCACCTTTAACAGGAAGCTAAACAACAAAACAAACAAGCAAGCAAAATATAACCAAAGACACTGAAGTAGAGAACAGGCTGACAGTGACCAGAGTGGAGTGACCATGGGAAATAGGGGAGGGATTTAGAGGAACCTATATAAAGGATACATGGACAACAACTGAGAAGGGTGGAAATGGGAGGGAGGGGGGAGCACGAGGGGTGGGATGGGATGGGAATAATAGACAGAAAAGTGTACTTGAAAAATAATTAAATAAATTTTTTTAAAAAAGAAAAATAGTAAAGGAAAGCTTTGTTGGATAGAGCAATCTTGGATGTAGGTTCTTGCATTTCATGACTTGGAATACTTCTTTCCAGCCCCTTCTTACCTGTAAGGTCTCTTTTGAGAAATCAACTGACAGTCTGATGGGAACTCCTTTGTAGGTAACTGTCTCCTTATCTCTTGCTGCTTCTAGGATCCTCTCCTTCATTTCCACCTTGGGTAATGTAATTATGATGTTCCTTGGTGTGTTCCTTCTTGGGTCCAACTTCTTTGGGACTCTGAGCTTCCTGGACTTCCTGGAAGTTTATTTTCTTTGCAAGATTGGGGAAGTTCTTTATTATTATTTGTTGAAATAAGTTTTCCACTTGTTGCTCTTTCTCTTTCCCCTCTGGTATCCCTATGATTCAGATGTTGGAACGTTTAAAGATGCCCTGAAGGTTCCTAAGCCTCTTCTCATATTTTTGAATTCTTGTTTCTTCATTCTTTTCTGATTGGATATTTCTTTCTTTCTTCTGATACACTCCATTGATTTGAGTCCCAGTTTTCTTCCCATCACTATTGGTTCCCTGTACACTTTTCTTTATTTCACTTACCACAGCCTTTATTTTTTCATGTACTTTGCCACTAAATTCAGCTAATTCTGTGAGCATCCTGATCACCAGTGCTTTGAACTGTGTATCTGATAGGCTGGCTGCTTCTTTGTCACTTAGTTGTATTTTTCCTGGAGCTTTGATTTGTTTTTTTTTATTTGGGCCACTTTCTTTTTTTGTCTTGGCACACTTGTTATGTATGAGGGATGGAGCCTTAGGTGTTCACTGGGACAGAGAAACCCACATCACTGAGTTATGGTGCTGTTTGTGGGGGAGGGTTCTGACAGAGAACAGTGGTGCTTGCTCTGCTGTCTGCTGTATTTCCAAGCAAACTGGGCCCTTCTGGTGCTGATTCCCATGTGGGTAGGTTTGTGTACATTCTAGGACCCTGTGGGTCTCTCCAATGAACTCTCTTGTGAGGCTGGGAGTCTCTCCTGGCACCTCAACCTCCACAGTTGTTTTCAATTGGTGTTTTGAGTCTTTATTTCCTTGCTCTAGAGCCCTGGCCTTGCTCTAGAGCCCTGGGTTGTGCAGTCTGTTGCGCTACCCTGTTTTGCCTGGTTTATCTGCAAGTGAATGTGTGTCTGCCTGGTCTGCTAGCTGCCTTGTGTGTTGTGACTGTCCACAATTCGCCGCCTTGCTGGGTTTACCTGCTGCCACCCTGTGTGCAGAGTCTGCCAGCCGCTGCTTTTTTTGCTGTGACCCCTCTCCACCCAGCTGCCTGACTTTGCCCCTCCTATAGGTCTGGATGAATGTGTCTATTTTAACTCCTTGGTTGTCAGTCTTCCATATAGTTCAATTTTCTGTCACTACTGGTTGTTTTTTTGCGTCTAAATTTTTGTTGTTCTTATTTTGGTTGTGCAAAGAGGCACAGTATGCCTACATACTCCTCCATCTTGGCCGGAAGTCTACCATTTTTGTATCTTTTTCTATTCCTTTACTTTTCATTTTGTGTGTCTTTTGATCTAAAGTTGTTCTCTTGTAGACAGTATATGTAAGGGTCTTCTTATGCATTTAACCACTCTACATCTTTGATTGGAACCCTTAAAACATTTGCATTTAAAGTAATTCTTGGTAGATATGTATTTATTGTCATTTTATTATTCATATTTTTACCTTTTTTTCTTCTTAAAGAAGACTTAACATTTCTTGTAATACTGTCTTGGTGGTAAAGAAATCCTTTAGCTTTTTCTTGCCTGGGGAAGGTCTTTATCTGTCCAATTCTAGATGATAGCTTTGCTGGGTAAAGCAATCTTGGTTGTAGGTCCATGATTTTATCACTTTGAATATTTTGTGCTAATCCTTTCTGAATAGTTTCTGTTCAGAAATCAGCTGGAAGTATTATGAAAGTTCTTTTGTAGGTAATTGACTGCCTTTCTCTTGCTGCTCTTTTTTTCTGGTGCACCATTCTGGGAAATATTGCAATACCAGGTTGATGTCTGCAGTGGATAGAGCAAACTCCTATTCCATCTCCTAGCTCCAAATATCCACTTTATGTAATGTCCTTGGATACAGGACATATCAGTATTAAACTGAAAAGAACAGATACTACACTCAGTCTTAGCCAAAAGTCTGAGAAGCAATCTCTTGCTGATTAGAAGATTTCCTGTCTTTAATTATGATATGTCTTAGTGTGGACCTCTTTGGGCTCATCTTGTTTGCGACTCTTTGCTTCTCACACTTGTATGTCTATTTCTTTTACCAGGTTAGGGAAAATTTCAGTCATTATTCTTTCAAATAGGTTCTCAATTCCTTGCTCTCTGTCTTTTCCATCTGATACTCCTATTATGAGGATGTTGTTAGATTTGTTGTTGTCCCTGAGATCCCTTAAACTATTCTCAATCTTAAAATGTTTTTATCCTTTTTGCTATTCTGATTGGGTGTTTTCTGCTACCCTGTCTTTTAAATTCAATTCTCTGCTTCATCAAATCTGTTGTAAATTCCTTCTAGTGTATTCTTTATTTCAGACATTATGTTTTTTTGTTTCTGATGTTTCTTTTTAATAGTTTCTATATCCTTTTTATGCTGTTGAAGTTCTCACTAAGTTCCTTGAACA